>NC_056750.1:177504963-177669963 GCF_019279795.1 Protopterus annectens | reverse complement strand
TGTGCAGTTGTCAAGACATGGTGCACTGTGACCCAGCTACAGAACAGGGTCCTACACAAACCCACATGAAACGTAATCAGCTTATCAAATGTAGTGTCATTCTAACATCACCTCCATTTGACATGAAATATGCAGACAGTTGCAAAGCTTGTTTCTAGGATGGTGTTGACAAATACTTGCAAGTAGAAATAACAGTTCCTCAGCTTCAAAAGAATCAAAGAGAAAAAAAATCATAAAAATATGAAAAAGAAAAAGAAGGAAAAATACTTGCTATTCTCTTTGGGGTATTTCTGCTTAAACTCTGCTTCAGTGGCATGTACACCATCTGAGTTCATAATGATGCTTGAGCAGTTTCCCAGTCTTGGCTATACCCATAGATGAGCATAACTCTTCAGTTAGATCATACCAGGCATCTGCATTCTTAAAATTTGCCATGATAAGGGCCCAGTAAGTGCACCCTGAAATGGCAGTGAAAGAGTTAAAGCTGAGACCGCTCAGGAATAACTCAAGCTCACCAAATTCATCTTACAGTGTAATGCAAATACATTTTCTGCAACTTTAATGAATTTCCAGGCCAAAGGCTTATACCATAAAACTCACTAGTATAGTCATCACCTACATTGCACATCCAAACATCTGTTTGCATCAAAATTGTAATAGTTATTATTTGTTTATGTTGGTATCAGAAACACTATAGCTGACAACTCCCCATACCACTAAATACTAAACTGGTCAGCCAATTAATACCCTACTGAAAAAGCTTTAATAAAAAGTTAAGCACTTTTCATCCAAATTTAATGGAACTTCTTTAGAATTGTTAAAACACAAACCACCAACAGTTTAAATAATCCGAAGTTAAAAATCACATAACTAAAAACATAATTGAATCAATTACAAAACTTCAAGGGGTTTTAATTGCAGTACAGGATTTAAAGAGCAAGTTTCATTCAGCCCAAGATATGCTGTTGCATATAACCTTAACTGCCATTGTCACTCAGGTAAATTTAAATTTATATCAACTATTCTTCCTTGGGGATCCTTTTTAATTTGGTCGATCACCAAAAAGAAAAATTTGTGGGTATCAAATGGCATGATATGTTTATATAGAGCACTAGCTGGTTTAGGTTTCCTAATATCTAACATGAGTCATATATATCTCTTTTAATTTTCTAGATGTTTTACCCACATAAAAGGCTGAACAAGACGAACACTGGGCCAGATAAGCAACATTTTTTGATTCACAATTATAATGTCCATACACAAAATACTTGCGTCCCCTAATATTAAAACTACTTCCACTAATAATATATTTGCATTGTGAACTACATCCATGCTTATTAGTGCAAGATTTGTCTGACAACATTCTTTTATCCCTATTATTTTCAAGCAAACATGTTGAAAAGAGATCTTTCTTACAAATAAAGTTAGGCGTCTCCCCAATCTTTTGAATCAAATTTTGATCCAAAAGGAATGCACTCCAATTTCTCCTTATACACTCCTCTATGGCATAACTATCCAAGGAATATATGGAAATAAAGGAAATTTTGTTATACTCCATCCTACAATTGGTTAGTCTGTTGACTTCAGATCATTGATGCAAAATGAGTAAATATGTTCTCTGTGTTCTTTTTACCACAACTTCATCTATTTCCTTTAAAAATTCTGTCAGGTAACCCTAGCACCAAATATGAACAATTTATCATATTCCAATAGGAATGTGTCCATATTTGTTATCATCTTGGCCAAATTTACTAATTGTCTTTAACTACATATTCCTTCTGGTGTCTAGGGTGCCAACTAGAAAAATGTAGGTAACTATTACAAAAGGTGGGCTTTCAATAAATATTTGAAATAAACCTGTTGTGAACCAAGTCCTTTATTTCAACAACCAAGAATGACATTTGATTTAAATCAAAAGAATACAAACATTTAAAAAAATGTATAGTATTATTAATATATGTCAAAAATTCATAAAGTTTTTCCTAAGTGTCATTCCATAACAAAAAAAAATGTCCAAAATTCTTGTATATATATATATATATATATATATATATATATATATATATATAGACCAACACTGCCTAAAATTGCTATTAAAATGTATAAATCCTTCCACTCTGCCATAACATAATTCACAAACATGGGGGCCAAGCTGCACCCATTGCCACTGTCGTTGTTTTTTTTTTTAAATACTGGCCTTCAAAAAATAGAAAATTATTCTTCAATACCACTTCCATAACAGTCACCGTGGCATTTATTTTATCGGATCCTATATCTAGATGTTTTACAACTGTTCTTCAAACCAGTCTAGCCCAGTATCGTACAGTATAACATAAAAAAGACTGTGAACATCAATTGTTACCAAAATACTGTCTGGTTGAAAATCCACTTTATTCAGCATTTCTAAAAAAATGCCATGAATCCTTACAGATCTGGGTAATATTCCCAAAGCCATTTTTCAAATAGGTGTCTAAAATTTGCCTATAAAAATGTCTTTGATCTAGTAGTGTCAGCTACAGGTTGGAACTGGGAGTGTGTAATGTCTTTATGTAACTTAGCAATGCCAACAATACTAGCAATTACTGGTCACTCATTAACAATAAATGTAGCCTTAGATATCTGTCCTTGTAACAGCATGTCCTCTAATAACAGATCAATCCTCTCATAAGCAATGTTTATTTCTTTCCTTGAAACAATCTCATGAGCATCTTCCAATAAAATCTTACTCATAGAATTAGAATAATCCACATAATCCATTACCACCCCCCCTCCTTTATCGAGTTTCATAACCCTAATATTTAGGTCATCTATACGGTCATGTAACAAACCAGTTTCAATACTTGACAACTTATAATATTTCCTGTTGCAAGGTTGGTTTAAAGTATGATGTATAGCTTGTTCACATACTTTCTCAAAGTTGACTACACTTTGCTGTAAGGGAAGATTAAAAACACTAGCACCCAGATTTAATAAAATCTATGTAGGCATAGTGTACAGGCAGCCTACATGGAAAGTACCGTGTCCATGTACATGATTCCCCCTTGGTAACATGCCATGCATATTAATGCTGGTGCACTGCCGAGGGAGAGCTGTGGAACACGGTTATTGAATCAATGTAGGGACTGTGTTACTAACTATGTCCGCAGATGAGTAACACACCCCCTGCACTGTGAAAGTATATTAAATCATGTAGTGAAAGTTATAAATTGCTTTTATTTATTTATTTATTTTTAAGTTTGTGTTGCACGGTGCAGTGTGCAGCAATTGATACGTGCCAGACATCTAAAAATAGAAACTGGATACATTTAATTATGAAAGCAAAGATCATATTTAAGCATAGCTGTGCAGGTTTGCAAAGCGAGGTGCTCACCGGTGCTTAAATATAGCTGAAAGGTATATTTGAAAGTATAGCAGCATTTTATACATCCATGTAGCCAAATGGTTAGAGTGACAGCCTTATGTGCAGTAGGTGCAAGGTTTGCATACACAGATGGGTTAGGTAAGCATTTATTTTGCAAATACAAATTATACCAATTATTTTTAAATCCTGATGTGCTGTGCAAAGCTAAGCTGCAATAAGCCCTGCTAAGCTGTGCCAAACACTCCTTGGCACTAAGTGGTGCTAAGCACTGCTAAGCATTGCCAGCTTAAGCACTGCACAGCTCAGCTGGTTTGTGCAGTGCTAAGCAGCATGCCGAATTTTTAAAAATTGCCCATTTGCATTAAAGGGTGGAAAAACAGGTTATATTAAGCACAATAGGTGGGAATACTGCAGAATCCATTGGAGTACAACCTGTCAAGATATTATGGCACATGTTGGAGAGGGTTCATGCTTTTCGGTACAGCGGTAAGGCATTGAGTAGTTCAGGGTCATGGTCAGACTCCTAGTGAAGAACCATGCAGACTGACTCATGGAGGGTAGTTACCAGGACTCTGAGTGCAAAATGGAGGCCTGGAACCGGCTGGCAAGGGACCTCACCAGTGCAACTGGTATTCCCCACACAGGTGAGCGGTGCCATCACCACCATGATGACCTGAAAAGGCAGAAGGGGGCTCAACTGGATACCTGGATTCAAGAGTTTCAGGCAGGCAATATCCCAAGAGTGTAGTATGCTTACCTGTGTTTCACCAATATTTAATCTTGAATGTCTGCTATACTGGTATGCATAATGGTGTGTTTCTCTCCCAACAGCTGCAGATGTGAGAGCTCTCAATGTCAATGTGCATGGAAGGTGCCTGGCCAGGTAGCACAGTGAGTGTGGTGAATATTGATGTATTTTGCAATCTATAGTTATATAAGCAAGAAAGAGTAAAGTATTAACTGCCATTAGGTATACAACGTTTTGATTGTATTGCAATAATGTGTTCATAGACCTGGACTGCAATAAGTGAGTACTGACAAATCTACTGCAATATGTAGGGAAGAGTAAAGCATTAACCTTGATACATTAAATGAAATAAAGTTTCGATCGCAATAATTGTGGAATGACAGCTGTATTGCAATACCTGCATTGCATTAACTGTTGGTCAATAAAAACTCAGAACTATACCAGTAAATGCATGAAGGTATCTGTAATAAACTGTTGTGCAATACTTGTGGAATGAGAGTTGATATTTCAACTAACAACATATTGTGTACACCTGCATTTTATTTAGTAATTTGTAGGTTACCTAGTCTCTCTTCCATGATTGCATTCCATGCAGATGTGTCCAACTATCAATGCAGTGTATTACTACACTGTAGTAGTAGTACCAGGTCATATTTTGTTTCCAGGTGAGCTCTAGGACAAAATCAGTCAGTCATATATCAACAGTGACTCATTAGTTCAGTTTGTTAAATGCTGTGTACAAAGTACATTTTGCTGCACACAGACCAGGGTTCAAATCAAGTTGCATGTACTAATAACTATTACCAAATCTGATATGTTATGATGACAGATATTCTCTCTTTAGGGACTACTGGTAAATGGGTGGGGTAGCCCATAGTATGTATAAATAATTGTTTGCTCAGATGTCACAGACTATTACAATCATTGATCATGACTGTGCTATGTATCTACCCAATAAAGAACACAACTTCAATAATAAAATATGATAAAATAAAAAAACATAAAGTGTGTAATGACAGATATCATTCTCTCCACAGGGAAACAGGTAAAGTTGTAAGTTAGCTCATAGTATGTGTAAATAAATGTTTGTACAGATATCAGACTGTTACAATAATTGATCACAAATGTGCTATTTATCCACCCAAGAAAGGACACAGGTTCAATAATAACAAAATATGATAAAATAAAAAAACATAATGTGTAATCTAGGTAGGGCTGTATTCCTGGAGTGTCCTGTAAAGGTTGATGTAGTCAATTGCTACATGTGATGCATCTGTCCCCTGCAGTCAGTGCAATTAGGTAGAATCCCCATGCCTGCCAAGCAAGGCATGATAGTTGTGTACTCTCAGTACTGTACACATGCATGTCTCTCAAGTGTCACACTGTCACAGAAAGTAATTATTGTATAATCCGTCTGTCACAGATGTATCATCAACATGATTATATGTCAGTATCAAATTAACAGTAAAATATCCCACAGTAGTCCTTGGCAGTTATATAGGTCGACTTGATGTGCACATGTTCTTTGTAGTTGTGTACCTGCAAGGTGTTATTGCTTGGCTCATAGTATCTCATGTGGATAGCTTGAGAGGTATGTATGTGTTACAGAGCTATAGGGCACATTTACACATAAATAAAGGGTAGACCTGTAGAGTAGCTAGCATTACTGTTGTCAACTACATAGGCCATGATGGCATTAATGGACTGTATTTATTTCTCTACCCACCCCTTATCTTCATATATTTATTATTGTTATACATTGGTTATGGTTTACTATTAACATATGCTGCTCCATAAACTTTATTTTGGGCATGTGTTTTATTACTGTTATGTATGATTATGGTTGCATATTAACATATCTTGTTAAATTACCTATTCTGTTGGCCTTATTCTGTAACTGTTGTTGATGTTGTTAATATACTGACTGCTCTGTTATTTATTGTTGTGTTTCACATAATATGCACTTAACTGTAATAAGGTTATTTTAAATGTTCTGGCATGCTGTTATTACTAACAGTAATTTTGTTCACATCACCTGTGTTTATTGCTTTACCTCCATACCCATAGTACATCTGGGTCAATTAGTTCCTGCAGATCCACATACCCTACTTCAGCCAGCCATGGCACCGGGTACCAGCTCATCTGGGACCAAAGCTGGTGGTGTCCCCTCCTCTGGCCCTGCACCACCTTCAGGTGGAACCACCTAAGGGGACAGGGCTTGTCTCCCCCCGGGAGCGGGGATGGAGGGTGGGTTGTCAGCCAGGAACAACTACTGGCCATGGTGTGCAGGACTATGCATTTCAGTTATGAACAATGCCTGCATCGGATTGAGGGCAGACTGGACAACTTGGGGCCTGAGGACCCCAGTGCCCAGCCTCCAGCACAGCCACTTTGGAGCAGTGAAGAAACAGTGCTGACTGCCCATGGGTAGGGATCTCAGTCACCCTGCTGCCACCTGGAGGCACATGCACCACTGATTCCACAACACCCTCCCCATTTAAGCTATTTATCCCCCTCATGTGTCACACACTACCCCTGTATGTTGTCTTGTCTGTCTTCTCTGTCTGCAAATGCATCCTCTCTTACCCAACTTATCTCCCCATGCTTACCTTTATCCCTTCCCCAACATTCCACTCTCTCCTTTAAAAAAGGGCAGGGGGACATCTGTCCCACAAAAATGATCCCCCCATACATAGCTCTCCATTTCACACATGTGTCCACTGGACACAACTCATTAGGTCTGATTGGCATGACAACATATTTATGTTGTTCTCACCCCTCACTCTGGCGTTTGAAGGTCCAATTTCATGTACAAAATCTGTAAAAATGCACAGCAGTTGCTGTACAAGAAATGGAGAGCTATGATCTTTTCCTACACCCTTCCTGCACATCTCTATTTGCCTTTCATTATGTTTTTCCCCCTGCTTGACCCCATTTCACCACTTTCCTATCACCCCCTTTTTCTTTTCTTTTCTTTTTAGCATGAGTTTGTGCAGAGCTATGCAGTGGGCTGCGCCATGCAAACCTGCTTAAAACTGCTTAAACGTACCTTAATCATCTTATTTGTTTCTCACAGTGTTAGGCACATCTGCAAAATAGTCACCACTGCCAAATCTTGAACCCAGGCCCCTGCCAACTATAAAACAGTGCATTAGCCTACTAGGCCACTCAGCTCTGAATTAAAGCAGGTGTTTCCAATAACATATCCTGATTGCCACTGACACACTGCAAGTACATATAATGGGAAAATTGACAGTGTACTTGGGACTGTGAGGCAGACACTATGCCAGTACACAGCCAAATAAATAATAATGGATGTACGTGAGGCCTGGGATAGCAGGTATATCTGTCAACTGTACAGACTGTTGCAGAATGTCAGTTTTGCCCCATAGTTTTGGCCTGGTCTTCACAACATATCCTTCTGGTAAAGTAGTGGCAAGTCATTAAAGATTGAGATTAGAAAATCATGACAGACATATGAGTGTCACACTTCATACCCTTCAGAAAATACATGCCAATGCAAATCCTCTGTCACAGACTGTATGCATGCACATATATATTGCAAATACGTCTACTGCAGCACTGACTCAGTAGCTTAATCTGTCAAATGCCTTGTATGCTGTACATTTTGCCACCCACAGTCCTGGGTTTGAATCCAGTGTGTTGCACTTCAATTACATTTTTGTGAATACAGCAAATAATGATTGGGTCATGCAATTTTACCTAAACTAGGTTGCTGCTACTGAATTAACTGGTACCCATGATTGCAAGTCAAAGGCCTGTAGGTAGGGACACACTGCACATATTCATATAGCCTAACTATATGTCGCCTACTACTCAGTAATTGGCACTGTTACATACCACATGTACCTTATGCACATGCCTCGAGTGGACTGTTCTGGGTACCCCCACCCTGCATCTGCTGTAAAAACAGAGCTGACACTGCTCCTTCAGTTACACATACAGCTTGCTGTCCTTCAAAGTGTTCACACTCCCCCTATGTGTCCTATGCTGCAGCAACAGTTGCATCCTGCAACATATGCAGCTGTATGTTAAGCTACCCGCTACAGAACTACCATACCTCACAACCAGTGAGAACAAGGGATCCAGACAAAACCTGTTCATAAAGGGGTGGGGGAAAAGGTTGAGTGACAGGGAAATGTTTCACAGATTGCCTCTACAAACATAGTGAACTGATGGACAAGCAGCTACTGCAGCAACATGCATAGTTTGACGAGTATGACATCTGACACTCACGTGTCTTTTACCCCTTACTGTCCTCAACCCACAATGTTTAACACTGAGCTTCCAGATAATCACAATGTCATTTGACAATGGCCAAACATAGCATGCAAAACTATGGACATATCTCATAAATCACAACAGTGGACAGTATTTGTACCTACCTTCTGTGATGCCATAGTCTCCACACCTCACTAATGTCCATCTCAAAGACATAGAAAGGGGCCAAGGCCTACATGAAGGCCTTAAATATGGCACTGTGGTGCCATGTCACTGGCTAATGAAAGTGCAACCCAGCTGTTTTGGATGCAATTAGCAAGTCTGAGCCACAGATTGGTGCATGGACAATTACCTGTTAATGAGCATTACCTACAAAAGGCAAGCAACTGCTTATGGGATACAGGTCTCTAAGTTGCTTTTCCAAGACAGACTATGATTTAGCAAGCATTTTCTTGAGGATTTGTTCACAAAAGGATTACATCATTCTACCAGGTATGTAATACAAGTCTCCATATAATGGGCTGTACATGGGAGGATGCAGTTATGGGGAATAGGGATTACAACAGTAGGCCTGTAGTACATCTCTTTAAATGATATGTTGGTGATACACTGCTGTCCAACAGCTACTGGCATGCCTCTCAACTGTGCCTGCTGTGAATGAAATCACAGCTGCAGCCTTCTCACTCTCACTCCTACAACAGTTGACTCCTGTACAAAAGCTGCTGGATTATGATTTAGACGTATTGACAGTAAGTAAGGGTGGACACAGCTGTAATATCACATGATGTACTGTCATTCAGTTTCTCTCATCCATAAATGTCACACAGGCATAGTTCATACAATGGGAAGGTGTCACTGACTGTCTCTGATGTACTCTGGCTAGGTCACAGTTTTGTCAAGATTCATATGTCATCACTTGAGAGCTATGACTAACATACCTGGCAACCCCTACAACAGGAATTCAGGTCATAGTCATTATTAATGGGGGGGCACAGGCCAAACCTCAGCAACAGATTGTACATATTGGTCATACAAAGTAATATTATGAAAAGAGTAACAGATATTACTGTATCATAACTGTTTTCTGAAGGTTCTGGAGTGTGACAGTCAGATTCTCTATATTCTGACAACTATCAATTATTGGCCAACCATTTGCCAGACATCCACATGTTTGTGCCAAAAGAACAAATACATCAGGCACACATATACATTCTGCAAACATCTGTGTACTGGAGAAGTATGATGCCTACAGGGAAGATATACTACAGCAGGTTTGCATTGCTGTCTGTCATTGTGGCACACTGATGTTGCTGAACTGTCCCCATATACTTGTAATAACACACACCTATTTATCTGACAGTGGCTGTATAACATAGTAGTGGGACTTTGCCCATAGGGGATGCACCATAGTAGACAGCATTGATGGGTGTGGAGACATACAGCACACTCTTTCACAGCACACAGGGACATAACCAGTATTGTTACTATGCTGGTGATAGCCACATGCATTATGTGTTGATAGACTGCTGGGTATGATGTGAGAGGTAGCAGTGGATAGTGCAGGCCAATTTAGATGTGCAGGGTCTGTACATAGTGGATATCAATGTTATCTGGTCCTGTGATGTGCTCCCCTCTTGTTGTCTTTCAGAAAGGATGTATCAAAGGAGGTACCCACCATTTTCAGACACTAAAAATAATGTTATCCTGGATGGCCATAGACTGCATCTTAACATTCTGCTGTTTAGGAGTCACCAGCATCATGACCAATGTGCAGCACTGTGGGCCTCACAGCAGTCGACCAAGTAGGGCTACAGGACAGAACCTGCAAGAAAGTCCAACACCGGGCAACAGATATGGTCAATGCTCCATGACAAAGGGTGGCTGCCATGGCCAGGGACTCTGCTGCCACCAGTGGAGGGCCTACAGCAGAGCAACCACTCTCAGTCACAGAGGGAATTCCTGGCAAACCTGGGATCAACCACCAGCTGCCAAGCATCCATCACCCCATATATAGTGGAGGTGCGTACAACAGCATCCACAGCAGAAGAGCATCCAGGTAAGCTTCCTGTGCTCATCACTGTACTACTGTATGAGTCATTGTGGCAGCCTCTGCATACCAGTAGACGGGTGTCAGGTCTATCTGCAGTGGGGGGGTTTGGTTTTAATGAACAGTTGTGCACACATACTCAGAATGTCAGCAATATAAGCAATATCACATTGGCTACTGTACATGTTGATATATGAACATATTACCCTGTAACAATGTCACATTTGGTATTGCTAACAATACCTCTCCCTCACATTTTCATAGGTACTTCAGGTGTGGCCGGAGTCCAAGGTCCTGAACCTGGTAAGTGTGATACTGTTGTTCTATGGTTCGCACATACCCTAAGAATGTTAAGGGCTGCCATTTTGCCCTAGGCACAACTGCTATGCTTAGCCAGAATACAATACTTGTATGTTCAGTTTCGGAGGGGTTAACTGAAGTGCATTGAATTTGTAATCACAGTTGCATATTTGCAGGAGCAGTAACACATTTGCACTTATTTTTGAGAAGGTCTATGCAGTCTACTATATGGGAGGCAATCACGCACAGATGCCTGTTCACATATAGTATAGAGATAGTACATACCTGTGGCAGTGATAATATAGCTTACATAGTATGCTCAAGACATATTGCTTATCTCACATGTGTATAGTATAGTACTGGCAACATTAACCGGACATAGCTGCAGTGCATGTTATAAAGGGCCTGTCTTGTCTGTGTATGTTGTAGTCTGCTTGTGCATTGTCCATAGGATCAGAAAGAAGATGAGATATGTGTAATGGAGTTGTGGCTCCTCACCTGTATGTGTGTGTGTGTGTGTGTGTGTGTGTGTGTGTGTGTGTGTGTGTGTGTGTGTGTGTGTGTGTGTGTGGATTACTATACAAAATAGTGCAGGTAGTAACGTACTTATTTTGTCTTCCTCCTCACAGGTGAACTTGGGGGTAGGAGTGTGCCCCCCTCACAACCTGATGTCAGTGTCTCATTGGGCTCTGATGATGATGGTGGCCATAGTGAGGCACAGGTGGGGTTGTTGGTGGCTGAATGTGTTCCAAGGGTTGACATCTCATTTCCTCCCCCATTGTCTCCGCACACAACCAGAATGCTCACACGTTCCCAGTCCCCTGTGGCCACAGGTATCCAACAGTCATGTTGCAACTTTGAACAGGAGAGTGTGGCAACTATGGCATCAGTGAATGTAGACACTAGCCATAGCCAGAGACCTGGCAAGGTCCCACAATGGCAGATTGACAGGGGTGCTCAAAGGAGGACTGCTACGCATCCACCACCTGTCACAGGTGTCACATCACGGGTAACTTGATGCATGTTTTGGTCATTCATGGAGGGACAGGCACATTCCGAATGCAAGACCAGATGGATGTTTTGCAATTGCCCGCCCCTACTATAAATTTCATCTGGGACACCCCTCTCAGTCTAGTGTTCACTCTACTTAATACAGAGAGAACATTTGAGAATGCCAACCCACTTCCTCTCTCCTTGCACTTTACTAAAAAAAAATTGCACTTTATTCATCTTCTTTTACTGTATTTGTGTTTCTTCCTACTTTATTACCTTAATTTTGCTTTTCCCTCTTCTTAAAAGTACTCAATTGTATTTATTCTGCTGCATTTATTACTGCTTGGTAGTAGCCTGACTAAATTGTAACTGTTATTCTAAGTCTGTTGGATTATGCACTTGGGCTTCAGGCCAGTTGTTATACATTAAGACATTTTGTGCTCTGCACTGTTGTGGCAGGACAGGTAGCTTACATCCTTCTAAGTTGGGAATTGCAGATTGAAGGCTCAGTGTCTGTTATTCTAAAATTATATTAGTTCTAGTTTAAGCACTTGGGCTTCAGGCCAGTTATTTTACATTAAGAAGGTTTGTGGTCTGCACTTTTGTGGGAGAAGAGGCTAGATTCTGCCCTTCTGAGCTGGAAATTTCTGGTTAAAGGCTTATTGTGGCTGCTTATTTCAACTGTTTCTTTCAGAAATTGGTGTGCCGTGTTTGCTGTAGCATAGACTAGATTCAGGCCTGCTGAATCTAACTTTGTTTGTATAACTTGAGCACTAATATAGGCCATCTTTTTTGGAGAAGGTTCCCCTGCACCTTAGTGGCAGGAGTTTGCAGTTAGAACTTGTCTGATTGAAGACTGCTGGAACAGGGCTCAGTTTTGAGATTTTTTACTGGTTAATTGGGTAATTTGTTTAAATCAGTTTGCTCGTTTTCTATCATTATATAAAAACATTGCACTTCATTAATCTGCTTTTACTTAATTACTTTATATTGCTTTTGCTGCCTGTTCTTAAAAGTACTTAATTGCATTTATTCTGCTGCATTTATTACTGCTTGGTAGTATCCTGATTAAATTGTAACTGTTATTCTAAGCCTTTGGTTTAAGCACTTGGACTTTAGACCAGTTGTTTTACATTAAGAAGGTTTGTGGTCTGCACTGTTGGGGCAAAACAGGTAGCTTATATCCTTCTAAGTTGGGAGTTGCTGGTTGAAGGCTTAGTGTCTGTTATTCTAAAAGTGTATTAGTTCTGGTTTAAGCACTTGGGCTTAGGGCCAGTTATTTTGCATTAAGAAGGTGTGGTCTGCACTCTTGTGGGAGGAGAGGGTAGATTCTGCCCTTCTGAGCTGGGAGTTTCTGGTTAAAGGCTTATTGTGCCTGACTATTTGAACTGTTTCTTTCTGAAATTGGTATACCTTGTTTGCTGTAGTATAGACCAGATTCAGACCTGCTGAATCTAGCTTTGTTTGTATAACTTGAGCACTAATCCAGGCCATCATTTTTTAGAGAAGGTTCCCCTGCACCCTAGTGGAAGGAGTGTGCAGTTAGAACTTGTCTGATCGAAGACTGCTGGAATGGGGCTCAGTTTTTAGCTTTTTATTAGTTAATTGGTTAATTTGTTTAAATCAGTTTGCTCATTTACTACTGCTATATTAAAAAAATACACTTTATGCTTCACCACTTAGCTAGGGTTAAACTATTCCCAGCGCCATAAAGTCTGCTCTTCAAATTTTCCCTTAGAAATAGCCAGTTTTTTTAGTTTTAGCACTCATATCTATTTTTTGAGCTCAGTACTTGTTCAGAACTCATTGTAAGCACTAAATAAGCTACAAATTACTACAGTACTCAACTTTCCTCACATGTCTAGAGGAAAACAGTTTTTAGTACTTAATAAATAAGCACCTATCCAGGCATGTCTGTGGGTCAGCTCCCTATGTGTTCTCCTGTCTACCTGATGAATCTGGGCATCTTGGGGCATTGCAGCAATTGCCTCTTGTACACCAACAACCCTCTCCTCCTACCACCCAGCACTACAACCTATGAGAGATGCACTTATATAGCCAAACTGGAAGCAAAGCTATCCTCACCAAAGACTGGACTAGACAGTCAAGAGGAGATGGTAAACACCTGCATCACACCACACTCATCACATAGTCCCTCAAAACATACACCACTAAAACACACACATAAAAACACAACACACACACTTACATTCATAGAGGCTCTCAATAAAAATCTGCCCAAGCAACAGAGACCTCCAAAGCAGAAACGCAAGTAACCTACAACCCCAAACACAACCCAAATGACACAGCCCACAAACTCAGTGTGCCACTCAACCACAGCCCATAAGGCATAACAATGTACCCAACACTTTAAACTCTATAGTCAGGCACACTGATTTTCCACTCACCAGGCTAAACAAGGAGAAAGTTACTGTCAGCTGCCTGTCGGGTTCCAGGATCTGCCACATAATGCACGCACTCAGGTTAGTCCACAGCAAATACAAATATGATTCTGACATTGTCCATGTTGATGTGAATGACCTGAGACATACCTCCCTGGACTACATGAAAAGAGACATGGAGGAGCTCTCCAATCGTGTTGCCCAGACAGGTATGACCCTAGCCTTGAGTAGCATCCTGCCATCACCCAGAAATATACTACAATACAAGGACAAAATGATTGACCTCAACAATTGGCTAAGCTTCTAGTGTCATTCTAAAGGGATCCAGTATCTGTCTGCCTGGGATGACATGATTGACCGACCGCGATGCTTTGCCAGAGATGGCTTGCACCTGTCGCCCTCGGGATTCTGGATACTGGCTAAGGCTCTTGCCACCCCTATAGTGCCTTTTTTAGCCAAGGCTCAAATGACAAATTCACCACCATAACAAGTACAAGCAAGCAAAATATGAGGGTAATGCTACTCAATGCTAGAAGTCTAAACCTCAAAATGCAGTCACTCGAGGCACTCCTTAAAATGGAGAACATTGACATCTGTGACAGAGACCTGGTTCAAGGCTCCAGAGAGCACCCCTGCATTACCAGGCTATAATTCATACCACACCTTTTGGCCACCTAACCTGGATCGAAACACTAAAGGCAGAGGCGTTTCCATATTCATTAAGGATATCCACACCTCCAGGCTAGTTGCTCAGCATAATGCCTCCAAGACTATCCAAGTGCAACTAACTCTGGGCAAGGCCACAATCCAAATTATAGCTTGCTACAGATCCCCCACCATGCTGCAGGATTCCCACTCCTCATTTCTTGATACACTGGAAAATATTAGGGTACAACCTAACACCCTAATAATGGAAATTTCAACTACCCTACCATTAACTGGGAAAACTACTCATGTACAAACTCTTTTGCTTAACTTTTTCTGGAATTCAAAAATGTCAACGTCTTGGACCAACTTATCCACACCCCCACGAGAGACAGCAATATCCTAGACCTGGTCATTACCAACATGGGTGACCTGTGTTCCAAACTAGAGGTCAATTCCTCATTGGTCAGATCCGACCACAAGCTAATCACCCTAGACATCCACATCCCACCCCCACCCCCCATTAGGGAAACCACCGTAAAAAATTCTCCAAAGCCAAGTTCACACTTCTTAAGACAGAAGTGGCAAACTTCACAACACCCATGCAGACAGACAATAGAGGTACGACTGCTGAATCCTACACGAATGCACTTTATAAGCACTTATACGAGTGCATGGCTCGTGAAATCCCTAACAGAACCAAGATGCTATCCTCCAAAAAAAGGAAGCCAATCTGGTGTTTACCTGCCATAAACAAACTCTAAAACAGAAGAAAGAAACTGCTGCAAAAAAGAGTAAAATCCCATGATTGGAGGATCTCCCTGGTCAGCCTCAGTAAGAAGCTGAGATCCCTCATAAAATTCTCCAAAGCTAGTTACGAAAACAAAATCACCACTGATTCTAAAGAAAACCACAAAGCATTCTATAGCTATGTCAAGAATCTCAATGGCAACACTCAGATCTGCTCTGAGTTACAGCACAATGGCACTAAATATACAGAATCAACTGATATTGCCAACATCCTGGCAGATAGGTTCAGTGCTAACGTTACCCCCCTCTCACCCCCTAAAGGGCCCATCTCTATACCAGAAGAATGCAAATTTCCTGTAATCACAGCTGCACAGCTAAAAACCACACTCTCCAAAGCCAAGAATGCAGCATCTATGGGACCTGACAAAATCCCAGGCTGCGTTCTACATGAACTACAGAACGAACTGGCACCCCACCTAAGTACCATGTTCAATCATAGCCTCACCACAGACTTTGTGCCCACTGAATGGCACACAGCAATGGTTACCCACTCAACAAAGGAAGATCCACCATGGACCCCAGGATCTACTGCCCCATTAGCCTGATGAGCCTGGTCTGCAAGGCCATGGAATGTATTATCATCATGGAACTTATAAACAAAGACATTGGTAATCTCCAAACTCTGGACCCCACCCAGTTTGGGTTTGTAAAAGGCAGATCATGTCTCCTAAACTTGATAGATTTCTTTGAAGCAGTCACCAAAGCCGTAGATGAGGTAAAGTACTTCACACAGCCTATTTAGATCTCGCCAAGGCTTTTGACACCATCCCCCACTCTGGAGTTATAGATAAAGTCACTAAACTAGGTATAAATCCCTATGTCACAAGATGGGTTGCCAACTGGCTCACTGACAGAACCCACACTGTGAAAGTAGCAGACTCCAAATCCGACTTCAGACCAGTGACAAGTAGAGTACCACAGGGTTCAGTCCTGGGTCCTCTCCTGTTTGGTTTCTACTTCCCTGAAGTACAGGCTAACACAGAAGGTCTTTGGCTAATGAAGTTCACAGATGACTGCAAACTAGGAGCCATAATCGAAACTCCTAACAATGTGGACATCCTACAAAAGGGCCTCACTGAGACAGATGTCTGTTGTCAAAGCCATGGCCTCAAGCTCAATGCCAAAAAGGGCATTGTCATCCCTTTTGGTAAAAACTCTGTACCCATGAACTACCACATAGGCAGTAGTCTACTTAACACCGAAAGTGTGATAAGAGACCTTGGGACACAGGTGGACAGTAGTTTGTCCTTTGATAATCACATCACCAGAGATGGTGAACTGTCCATTCTGCAATGTACGGTCCACAGCTGTCCATCATACACATGTGTATGGCTAGCACCTGGCTTGACTGTGTACACGCACACACTCAAACATCACTGTCACATGCAGGCCACCAACAGGCACACATGGCACCTCTCCATGGCTCAGCTAACCAGCACCCCTTCCTGAATCACCCACAAGCTGGCAACTGTTTGGCACAGCCTGGGCCTCTGGCACCCCTACATCACTCCTGTGCATGTGATGATACCCGTGCCACATCCCTGCCATCCATATCATTGATGCATGGATATGCAAATATGTGTCTGATATAGGGTGACTATATTATATTACGTGTACTTTTGTAGTGCAGTAGTGTTATGCCATGACAGGAGCTGTATGCTAGCATGTGTCATGAGTGCACATCAAAGTTTGTATACCTTTGTTGCATGATGTTACATTGGTGGTACTGTTGCAGAATGACAGATGTCTCAGAGAACTGTGTATGTTTCTGTTCCAGGTGTCTGAGTGGTTAAGCTATGGAGACTTTGTGGCAATATAGTGGCTCAGGATGACATGGCAGCACAGCACAAATATGATATCAGCAAGGTACAGCTGTATATGTGTGTGGTTACGTAGGTGCATATGTGTAGAACAGTGTGGCAGGGACAATGGAAACAGACAGCGTAATCTTGCATGCATACCCTGTGATAAGGCCTGCTTCCCCTGAACGTGTCACCTGGGTGTTCTGTACATACAAATGTAGGTGGTAGCAGATAGCATTTATACCTAGGTAGATATGGGCTATTTAGGGCCAGCAGCTAGTCATAGGGCAGTAAACTGCATGACAATTGCACACCCATATAGCCATATGTGTACTGCTGCATGAGGATATATTTGTGCACTCACATATACAGAGTTGGCCTTAGTAAGATTAGAACCCCTATCTACCTATTAGAGTACACTATAGCACTAAGCACTTATCTCATGCAACACAGAGCTTATCTGTTTTGAGACTGTGAGCCAGTGCTGTTAAGGTGGATGACATCACCAAGCCTTGTAAAGGAGGCCAATGGGGTGGCTGGCAGGTAGGCACAGAGCCTTAAAATGTATAACCATTGCACAGAGATGGGTGATACAGGCACACTGCTGCAAGGGGATATATTTACACACAAACACACACACACACACACACACACACACACACACACACACACATATATTGCCCTTTTTAAGATTAACACCTCTACCTATTTATTAGTATATACTATAGCACGAAGTACTTATCGCATGCACCATGGAGCTTATCTGCTTTTAGATTGTCAGCCAGTGCTGTTAAGGTGGGTGACATCAGCAGGTGTTGACAGAGAGGACAGTAGTCATAGGGCCATACAATGATTGAACATTGCACAGGCATAGGCCTTATGGGGATATCTGTAATATTGTAAGGGAAATATCTACACACAAACACACAAACACACACACACACACACACACACACACACACACACACACACACACACACACACACACACACACACACACACACACACACACACACACACACACACACACACACACACACACGCACACAGTGGCTGATGGGAGATTAGAAGCCTACCTATCTACTATTACACACTACAGCTCTCAGTACTAATTGCACGCACCACTCATTACATCTGGTATACATGTGGCTGCAGCCACAGTACTTGTGGGCTATGCAAAGTGGCCTTGTCTTACACAGCCTGTGTGGCCTGCAGAATGAACCTGCTTTATGCTGTCATTGTATCTAGTGTTGTAGCAGTGGGGTACTTATTAATACTCCTGTTATGTGTGTACAGTTAACAGTAATGCCATTTCTGGCCAGTTGCAGTTTACTAGTTGGAAAATTGGTTAATGACAATATGGCCTGTCCAAGTCCTGCATTGAAGCCATTGCACATTGCACCAACTGCTTACCATTGTCTCTCTACACGGTGACATTCCACAGGCACAAGGCTCTGTGGTTGGGTGGATTATGTCATTATGCAGCCTTGGTCTTTTACCATCCAACCACAGTTGTGTGTGTGTGTAGGTGCGGATAACCCCAGCATTCTGTGTGTAGGTGTGGAAACTCGTGCATTCTCACACACATATACACATGTATACATAAGGATGTGAACTTAGGTGTAGCTGTGTGTGTGTGTGTGTGTGTGTGTGTGTGTGTGTTATGTAACTGTGTTATATAGATATATGTGGAGGCCCTGCGTCACTCTACACATTTATGTAGTGTTATTTATATATATATATATATATATATATATATATATATATATATATATATATATATGTATATATGCACACACACATATATACATAAATATGTATATATATATATATATATATATATATATATATATATATATATATATATATATATATATATATATATATATATGTTACCTATATCTGTCTATATATAGATAGGTAGGGTAATCATGTGTATGGGGGATAGGGAGAGACAGGTACCTATACATAGCAGTCTGTATGCACAGACATATTTTCACATCATTTCTTTAGGCAAATAAGGCATCAGACATGGGCTCAAGTTAGCTAAGTGAAGGAGCATGTCCAGTGTTGCTGTCAGTACTTATAAGGTGACCCCAGGCCAGACCTACCTGTATTCCAGTGTGGGATTTTGTGTGCTCCAGCCAATTGGCTGCTACACCCGATTCAACACTCCAGCACCTCCCTGATATTTTGTCCAAGGGATTCCCAGGCTGTGTGCGGAACATAATATTTGACTCATACCTAGCAACTGTACTGATTATACTAGACTGTACAGAGCGTTGCATAATATGTATGGTACATTTTACATAGCATTGTGATTTTCTGGTACATCAGTGGCAAATCATTATAGATTGACATTAAGAACTAAAGACAGACATTTGATTTACTGACTCCACACACCAGGAAACCTATGCTACTACACAACCTGCTATGCTCTGTACTTTCTACATTTGTCTGGACACTAGTTAATCCTTCTCCTTATATTTGGGCTTTGGTCCCACTACTGTTCATGGCTTTGTCCAGTTTTCCTGCTTAAAGTGGTTGTAGGTATGCTGTGACTGGTGTACATGATGTAACACCACATGCAGGGTTACAGTCTTCATACCTTTGACTGTGCATGTTTTGCAGGATGTCCAGCGTTCCGCCCCATATGTCTGCTCTGCTCCTCAGACAGTTGTGTTTTTCTGGTAATATACTACTAAATGGAGTCCACTGAATTGTTGTAAGTACTGACATAGTTATGTGATGGCCTTTTACATCCTGCTGCTACTCTGACTTGTTACAACCCGCTGTTATACTAGCTATCTTCTAGGTTACTCAGAGCATGTATAATGTCTGTAGGTTTGGCCCTCTGTCCCTCCATTGTCTCCGGCTTTGTCCAGTTTCTTGCAGTAACAGATTGTGACAAATTGACAGTCTGTGCTGTGGGACTCCTACCATAGGAGAACCTCACATGCAAAAGTTGTAGGTGCAGCCATCTTCGAACCATGAACACCAGCAACTATACTAATGTACTTAGCTCACTGAGCCACACCAGACAGTAAGGTTTAATTCCACACACTATCAACAGCAGACAGGCATACAGTTTGACCCCTACACATTGTGGAAAATAGAAATGTAGCCAGGTTGTTTGGGACAGACCTGGGACTGTGTGGTTTGCTGCTATATCCTTGCAAACATACAGTTACTGCAGTTGTATGGGGACACTGCTGTGTTGGGAGTAGGGGACTCTAGCATTGACAGTCATGTGACTGTCGTATGATCCCACTGTTTGTCATTTCCCTTCCATACTGCAGTGGGTTTTGCTGCCTTGCAGCTTAATGCATATTATGGGGCAGTCAGTATTGGACAGAGTACCTGTTGTCCCACACAGCTGTTAGTTCTCTGCAAGTAGCCCACTCTATTCCCTTGCATACATGCAGCAGGTCCATACATATGCTACCATAGTCTTGTACCCCATACATTTTCTGTAAAGGAGAGTGACTTACCTTGTGAACACAGCAGGTAAGATACCTTTCTTTCAGGGCTGACTTTGATGCATGCAGTACACAAATTGTGTGGTGTGGCTGGCATCCTTTTTACTATGTATGTAAGTCAGAGTAAGGTGTCAGTCCCTAGGACCCTAGGTTGCCAGTGCATGTGTTATGTGTTGCCTCTTTGCCAAGGCCAGGGCATACTGGGAATGCCTACATCTACCTACAGGGACAGCCTCTGGGGGGTTTTCCTCCGATTCACCCTGTGGGTGTGGCTGTGGGGACCTTGGCACTGGTAGGGGCTGTATGTCCCTTCCCTGTGATGATCCTGCACCAGCTGTTTCCCCAGGATCATATTGTGTAACATGGCACATACTGTGAACATCTGTGCACACATGGCTGCAGAGTACTGCAGGGCTCCACCAGATATATTGAGGCACCGGAACCGTGACTTGAGCAGCCCAAACACACTCTACGATGTTCTTAGTTTGTGCGTGTGCCTCATTATGGCATTCTTTGGTAGGTGTGTGTGCATTTCTGATGGGTGTCATCATCCACGGTTCCAGTGCATAGCCAGCATCCCACAGTAGATGGCTGTATGGAATGTCTCCCCCTGGAAAACATCTGGTACAGCTGTGATGCATGCCAGATATGGGAGTCATGATAACTTCCAGGGCATTTCTGATGGGTGTCATCATCCACGGTTCAAGTGCATAGCCAGCATCCCACAGTAGATGGCCATATGGAATGTCTACCCCTGGAAAACATCTGTTATAGCTGTGATGCATGCCAGATATGGGAGTCGTGATAACTTCCAGGGCTGCTAGCACACGCATTCATGATAATGCCCTGGGCATTGCACATGACCTGGTAGTTGATGGAGTGATACCCTTTGTGGTTGACGTAGACTCTACCCTTCTCACCAGGTAGTGTTTTGATGTGTACATGAGTGCAGTCAATGGCACGCAGTACCTCGGGGTAGTGTGCTACATGGTAGAAGCGACACATACTGCTGGCCCTCTCCTCAGGGGTATGGGGTAAATAAATGTGCTCAGTGGCATGTGTTTGCCTGGCAGCCAGGAACTGGTGGAGTACCCTGGATCCTGATGCTTGTAAGACCAACATCATGTCCCCAGCTGGTCTTTGAAAAGTACCTATAGCTAGTATTCTAAGGGCTACACATATCTTTGTTTCCACTGCGATGGGTTTCCCTATGCTGGCTCTGGGTCTGAGTTGAGGGTGGCAGAGCTTGATGGGTTCTTGTAGTATGTCCCTGTTCACCCTGTAACACTCTACAATCTCCACTCATGTAGCTCTTGGAAGGTTACCCTGGGCCTGAACACTCTTCTCCTTCTCAGTGTAGCCCTATTGTCAGCAGCAGCAGCACTGACCTCAGCATCTAGCACATACAGATGTACCAGAGCAGCAGCATCCCCTAGCATTCTGTCAGTTAAAATTCCCAAGTCTGTACTCCAATAGTGCAGACTATGGGGGGAAAAAGGAGATTGTAGGGTGTATGCATACTTTATAGTGGTCTGTTGCAGATGCAGTCTGTGTGACTGGCTAACTATGATGCATTACACTTCCCAGGTACATCACTGAGGGGTTTGAATGGCCCAAAGTAGGAGGAATAGGGTTTACTAGTTATTTATACATGATTGGCTTTCACAGGCAATTTTCTTTTTTTTTAACTGCCTTTCATACTAAGCACTATGGTGTGGCACACAAACCCGCACCACTGGTATAAACAATGCTCAGAAGTCAGTAGACACCCCCCCCCCCATGGACAGGCACGTTCAGCACTGCAGTGCACCATGCAAACATGCTCAAACAAGCTAAAACATATGCCCCAAAGCTAAACAAAGCTTAGCACCAATGGACACATCTCCCCTGCTTAGCTGAGTGGCGTGCCATAAAAATGGGCACCATTGGCTCAAATCTGCTTAAACGTATAGTGATACACCCCCTTTTGATGTCAGCTACCTCTCCTGCAGACACCAACACAGTTGTGGGGCTACACAGATTTTATCTGCAGGCACAGTAACCCATTTTTCCTATTCAGTAACCGCAGCTCATTTGCATACAGATCAGTGCACACAACATGATTACTACACTATTCCAGGGCCTGCCTCCTTAGCAACCACAGGGATCTATCATTGTACATACTGCATGCAAGGCCCTATAATACATTGTCACATATTCATTATTTTTCATTTTTGCACTTTTATTTATTTTTTTGCATAACGGCATGTTTGCACACTGCTGCACGCCACGCAAGCATAATATGGGTATTAAAAAAATAAATTATTTTACATTATTTTCCATTACTTGTTGGACACACAGGGCATAGTTTTGCACATATCTGTGCTATACTATTTCTGACATTCTAACTGGGCTTTTACGACTCTTGTTCACTTTTTAATTTCTTATACAACAAAATTTTCCATGTACACTTCGGGCACCAACATGGGTCCTGCAGGACTGCCTATCTGCTTGTTGGATTGCTCTACACCCTCATTTGCATGCAATTCACCTGCTTATGAGGTGATTTGCATGCCATGGACACTTCTGTTTTCTCATGCTCATGCACACCCCTCAGCTCTGTTTATTGGATCGCACGGATGCTTACTTCCATATAAACTCTGTGCCACTATGCCTACCTGGAGAATCAATCCGTGTAGGCATTATTGAATTCCTCCCAGGTGTATATATGTTACTGTTAGGTGTTGTCCTACCATTGTTTTCAAACCAAAGTGCAAGATTCAATTTCCTAACAAATAATTTTAAATCAATTAAAATGTTGGATACACCGGCTTTCCTAGCCAGAGCATAGGTAAGACTCTTAGAAACAAGGCTGGGGTGAGCTGAAGTAATGTTTTTTGATGTAATTGTATACCTTAAAATCTTTGTCATCATTCAACACAATATTTATTTCCATATTTTCAATACAGTCATCAGATTCACAACTGACTGTTAATTCCATAGATATTGGTTCTTCGGTCTCACTCCCTGCCTCCAGTAAGCTTTGTTCTGATTGTACTGTTTGCCCTGTTGATAATTCATTATTCTCTCTGATCTGCGCACTGGGTCTCATTCTAAAGGGGGTGTGTGCATGCTCCAACTTCCATTTATGGCTTCCAGTGATGCAGATTGATGATGTTCATCTTAATTTATTCTGCTTTGTTGTTCTATACGGTTATCAGATTCACAAATCGACCATTAATTCTATAGATATTAGTTTTTCATTCTTTAAATTCTTTACATTTTGAAGATAAAGTGGGAAAAGAGTCGTAGTCCTGACCAGACACTATGACTGATTTAGTTAAAGGCAAGTTTAAACTGCTGTATATACTCATAACATTCAATACTCCTTGAGTGGAGTGTAAAAGTTCATTAGATTGTTGGCTGACCTGCTGAAGTAGTGTCAAGTTTTCCATTACTGTCCCATTCTCTGAACTTGTAAAATTTAATTCTGAACTTGTACATGGAGATGACATGGTGACAAAACAAACCAAGAACCAAGACAAATAAACCACTAAATACTAAATCCATTGCAGTGCAACACAAATAAGACACTGGTCAGCCAATAAATACCCCACTGAAAAAGTTTTAATAAAAAGTTAAGCACTTTTATTCCAAATTTAATGCAATTTCTTCAGAACTGTTAAAATAAAACCACCAACAGTTTCAATAATCCAAAGTTAAAATCACAACTCTTCTCCCACGTTATCTTCAAAATTTAAAAAATGGAAAAATAATCAGTTCAATATTATTCCAGATGTTGCTCCTACATTCTTGAACCATCAGTCCTCACTGCCATTGATTGAACAGTTAAGGACTTTAGATAAATTGTTGTTAAAATTCAAAAAGTTACAATTAGAGAATTCGGATCTGGTTAAAAATATTGGCATACATTGTGTTCCAAAAGGTTTGTGGCTGTGGCACTTTCTGAATGGTACTGCAGACAAATTGGATATGTTAAAAGAACTGTATGTCATATTTGATAATGCTGGCATTAAGATAATGAAAATTTGGTTAAATATAACTCAGATGAGTTGGAGCAGCTTTCACATCGGTTGAATTCATTGATTACGTCTATTTGCGAGGATCTTTTATTTGATCACTACCAAACAAATTATTTTAATGCCTTTAAAATTGTTAATATCACTGTTAATAATATAGTTCAGCAAAAGATTCTAAAATTCAAAAGTGATACATAGAAGTTATGTTCTTACCATAACGTTCCATGTTAGTTGTCTTCTTCTCGCCTTCTTCTTGCTGGATGGGTTCGGAGCCGACCTCGGCTCCGACTCGGCCACTCTAAAAGCTCGAGAGTTGGTTCCACCGGCTCGAGGCTCCCCTTATATCCCATAATGCTAGGCGAGAGTTACCTCAGATCTCGTTTGTAAGCTAACCCCAGCTTATAATAGTAACAGAATAACTGTAAAACAGAATCCACCTCTAACAACAGGAAGAAAGAAGGGTGACCTATATCCTGAAACAGGACATATGCATAATAGCATATGTCTAAGAAAGAGGTGGTAGAAAGAGAGGTCACAATCAGAACTCCTCTAGGTCTGTCCAGGCCAGGGGGAAGGAGGGTGGGACGCAAGAAGAAGGCGAGAAGAAGACAACTAACATGGAACGTTATGGTAAGAACATAACTTCTATATGTTAAGTTGTCTATCTCGCCTTCATTCTTGCTGGATGGGACCGCGTCCCTAGCACCTTGTCCCGGGTGGCCTAACGGAACAGACTCCTGAGAACAGTGGAACCAAAGTTAGCTCTATGCCTAGAAGCTAAATCCAACTTATAATGAGAAATGAAAGTGTGAGGAGTAGCCCAAGTAGCCGCTGCACAAATGGTGTCGATAGGCAGTCTGTCTTGGAAGGCTAAAGAAGTAGCCAAAGCTCTGGTGGAATGAGCCTTAGGTTTATCAGGCAGCTTTTGATGTCTAATTTCATATACAAGGGAAATCAAAGATGTTAGCCATCTGGATAATGATACCTTTGAAACTGAAAGTCCCTTTCTGCTCTCCGCATAGGAGACAAACAGCTGATCAGATTTTCTGAACTGTTTAGTTCTATCCAAGTAGTACCTCAATTGACGGTGAACATCCAGGCAATGTAATTTTGTTCAGACCTATTGGAATATTCTGGAAAAAGACCGTAGATCAATGCTTTGATTCAGATTTGACGTCGAGACCACTTTAGGCAAAAAGGACGGGTTAGTTCGTAAGGATACTCTGTCCTTATGAAACAAAAGATAAGGAGGACGACAGCTGGGTGCTTGAAGCTCTGAAACTCTTCTAGCTGATGTAATAGCTACCAGAAAAGAGTTTTCCATGATAATAATTTTAAAGAACAGGAGACTGCAGGTTCGAAAGGGGAAGAATCAAAGAAGCAAGAACTAAATTTAGGTCCCAAGGAGAAGGAGGATTTCTTATAGGAGGTCTGAGAAGAAAAACTCCTTTCAAAAAGCTTTGCAGAGCTTGTGGGACATTAGGGCAGATTCAGAAATACCCACATGAAAGTTAGAAATAGCTGCCAATTGAACTTTAAGTGTAGAGGAGATGAACCTGCATGGAAGAGTTCAGCTAGAAAATCGAGGACTAGTTGGATGGAAGCAGTGAAAGGATCTATGTCCTTTCCTTGAGCCCAATATGTGAAGCGTTTCCACTTACTCAAATAAATCTTTCGAGTGGAAGATTTATGGGAAGCTATCAAAATATCTCTAACAGAGTGAGATAATTGAGGAAGCCTGGCTAAGGTTGGAACTGGAGGAACCAAGCAGTGAGGTTCAGAGAGCGGAGGGAGCGATGAAACTGACCCGACTGATGGATCAAAAGATCTGGAACTAGGTCCAGATTCCACGGTCGCTCCAAGAGAAAATGATGTAGAAAGGGGAACCACACTTGTTGAGGCCAGTAAGGAGCAATGAGGATCAATGAGGCCTTCTGAGCGATAGCTTTCTGTATTACTTGAGAGATCAGTGGGAAAGGAGGAAATGCATACAGAAGTCCCGGGCCAAACTTGGACTAGAGCGTCTCTGCTGGGTTGGCCTGGTAAAGGGAATAGAGTGAAATATTCTCTGCACTTGCTGTTTTGGGGAGTAGCAAAAAGATCGCAGCAAGGCTGACCCCACTTGAGAAAAATTTCTCTGACTACAGAGTCTTTCAGAGACCACTCGTGAGGCATGAGTATAGCTCTGCTCAACTTGTCCGCAATTTGATTGGACTTCCCGGGATGTGCGTTGCTATCAGAAACCGCTGAGAAGAAATCGCCCATTGCCACAGTCTGAGTGCTTCTCGACACAGGGGGTATGATCTGGTTCCGCCTTGTTTGTTGATGTACCACACTACAGACATATTGTCTGTCTGGATTGCAATCGCTCCCAAGGGAAGAGAGTCTTGAAGGGCTTGCAACGCTAAAAGCACTGCTCTCATCTCCAGAACATTTATGTGCAAGTGGCATTCATTTGGTTGCCATGTGCCCTGGACCGTCCTGCCCTGATAATGCCCCCCCCACCCGATCAGGGAGGCATCCGTTGTCAGAGTAGCAACCGGAGGAGGTGGAACAAAGGGTCTTCCCGACAAGAGCTGAGGGGAAGACATCCACCACATGAGATGCTTTTGCACGCATGTGATCATAATGGTGTGAGACATTGGAAGTTCCTGGTATGACCATTGAGTAAAGAGCATCCATTGAAGGATCCGCATGTGGTATCTGGCTAATGGAAGCAGAGGTATGGCCGCCATAATTCCCAACACCTTTAGAACTAACCTGGCTTTGATTCTGTTGTTGTTGAAAAGGAGTGATACCAATTTGTGAATGTCTGTTATTCTCTGATGTGTTAGTCTTGCAGACATGTTTATTGTATCTAGATTTGCGCCTATGTAGGTAATAGTACGACAAGGCGACAAAACAGACTTTTCGCAATTTATTGAAATACCCAGCTTTTGACAAACGCGAAAAGTGTAATCTCTGGCCATCAGAAGGAGATGCTTGGTGGGAGCTGTGAGGAGCCAGTCGTCCAAATATGGAAACACCTGGAATCCTTGTCGTCTCAGGTGAGAAGCTACCACTGCCATGCATTTGGTAAACACCGGGGCAGTGGTGAGACCAAAGGGCTGGGCCCTGAACTGAAATTGTCTGGTTCCCAGCCTCAAGCGGACGAATCTTCTGGACCGTCCGTTCATCTTTATGTGATAGTACGCATCCCGAAGGTCTATAGAGCACATCCAGTTTCCTTTGCCCAAAAGGGGAAGGATGGATTGCAGCGTGACCATCCGAAATCTTGTTTTCTTGACTGATTTGTTCAAGACACTGAGATCCAAAATTGGTCTCCAGTCCCCTGTTTTCTTTGGAACTAAAAAGAACCTTGAGTAGATTCCGGATCCTTGCTGGTCTGCTGGAACTGGCTGAATTGCTCTTTTTGCAAGCAGTTTTGAAATCTCCAAAACTGCTAGATCCCTTTGAGCGGATGAAACATCTGGAAGGGATTTTTTGACTGATTTGGAAAGCGAAGAAAGGGGATAGAATAGCCTTCGAAATGATGGACTGTACCCATTTGTCTTGAGTCAGGGATAGCCAGGCTTCTGGGTACAGTGACAATCTTCCCCCGACTGCCTCCGAAGATGGGCAGTCGGGCAACACCTCAGGGATGCTGAAAGGGCTTGTCAGGAAAGACTTCCCGATTGCCCTGGTTCTGCGGACCCCCCCTGCCCCTAGGGCGACGTCTACCATTGTTATTCCGCCTCTGCCTCTGGCGGAAAAGCGACTCTGCGCCAGGTGAAGTCCCTTGAGACTGTTTACGGAACCACATCTTTCCACCCTTCTGGTCTTTGCGGTAAGGCCTCGTACGAGTAGAAAAGCGGACTGCGACGGCAGAAAGGGTCTTGCCATCAGTCTCGCACCTAGTCAAGGTTTCTTTCACTTGAGGACCAAAGAGGGATGATCCATCAAACGGGAGTTCGTGAAAGACGCCTTGAAGGGGTCCAAAATTGCATAGCCGCATCCAGGCATGCCTACGTAAGGCCACACCTGTCCCTGCGGCTCTGCTCACTCCATCAGCAAGAAAGAAGGCGCATGGAGGAGTTGGTTATGGAATTAAGGGTAGCCAGCTGCGTGCTCATCTTATCTTGAAACCCGCAGCTGTAGGTCCTTTAACATTTCACCGCTTCCTTGATCAAGTCCCTTTGAAGACGAGTAAAATGGCACAGGTAGTTCAGCGAACGCATGGTAAATGTCGCTGACGAGAACATCCGCTTCCGCACCTATCCATGGACCTAGATTACTTGTTAGGTGGATGGACAGGTACTGAAGGATCAGCTAGCTCCTTCTTAGTGGCAGCAGCTACCACCATAGCATCCACAGAAACTCCTTTTGTTAAAACTGTTTGTCTGCTGGAGCTGTTATGAACTTGAGGGTCTCCTGGGAGTGGGGTCCACTGAATCAGGAGCCGTCCATGCCTTCTTAGCAACCACCTGCATGAGGGGGTCGAAGGGGGACACCCAGGAGGTGGAAGGACGAGAGCCAAACGCCTCAAGATACACAGATTCATCCTCCGAAGGGTTGAGGGCTGGCCAATTTCCCTCTGTTTCAGGATCTCCAGAATGTCTGCAAATGAGACATCTTCAGAAGGGGAACGGGGAACCCTCAGAATCATCCAAATCTGTGTCTGACGTGATGGACTCAGGTGAGTCAATGTGTTTCCTCTTACACTTCCTCTTCCGAGGGGCTCTTCTGCCAAATCAGGAGAGGCCTCGGAAGAGGATGAAATCCCACAGGGGGTTCCTGAGGCGCTGGCTCTCTGCGGTCCGGGATGAGGGAGTGAGTCGACTTAGCCTGAGGCACCATAGAGGAGGGGCGGACGAGCCGACTGTGGAGTAGAGCCAGGCTCTAACACACTCCGCATGACCTCGAATGCACCCCTGTCAGGCAGAGCCAGAGGTGCCTGCTCCGAGAAGCTAAGAACCCCCCTCGGCACCGACAGTGATGGCTCCGAGGCCGATGTCGGAGCCGAACTCACCAGCCAAGCACCGAGAGGAGAGGGGGTCGGACAAGGGTCCGATGCCACTCACCCCTTCGGAGCCGACGAGGGAAGTCCGGCGCCGAGATTCTTCCAAGGAAGAAAACGGAGCCGACGACGGAGCTGAAGACAATTGTATCGGCTCCGACGCTATCACAGTCTCGGTTCCGACATGACCTGGCTCCGAGCTCAAGAGAGTCGAAGGAGGAATATGTTGATGGACCGGGGCAGGCATCGACTGATGAGTCGGGCTCTGAAGCATCTGGGCCAGTGCCTCGGACTTAAGTAGTCGACTCACTACCCTCTGAAGGTCATGATCCGACAGCCTCGATGACCTAGAGGAGTGAGATCTTTGGCTCCGTTCAGACAGCAGGGGAGATCCTGGAGCCGAATGAACGGAGCCAAGAGATGGTGACCTGGACCTCTTCCTAGTTGTCGGCTCCGAAGGTCTGGTCGGAGCCGACACGGAACTTACTACCTCGGCTCGGCTGGAGCGAGGGGCCACAGAAACTGTGGACTGAGACTTATCGGCTCCAGCGAAGCCGATGAAGGCAGAGGTTGAGAAACCTTAGGTCTCGGCTCAGTTGCGGAGCCAAGACCTAGATGCCTTAGAGGGCTTCCTGTTGAAACAGACAGGGAATCCTCTGGCTTGAGTAAGCCTCTGAGAATCAATTTATTCTTTCTTTCCTGCAGGACCCTGGGGCTGAAGCCATGGCACACAGCACAGGAGTCCTGCAGGTGCAAAGGCCCAGACAGTAGACACAAGAAGTGTGAGCGTCCTGTCAGAGACATTTTCTGACAGCACGCATCACACTTCTTGAATCCGAGACCTTTGCTTCTTTAGACATTTTTGTCTTTGAACAGGTGTACACAAACACACACACAAACACACTAGTTACACCCTGTCAAGTTAAAATATAATAAAAAGCAGTAACTAGGATTTTAAAATAAAATAAAACACACACACTCCACTAGGAAGGAAAGGCCTGTAGGCTCAAGGAAGAACCTAAGGTTCTTGAGGAAAAAACGGAAATTTTTAGAAGGGGATAAAATTTACTCTAAACTAAGGGAATTAAGTAAAAATATAAAAAATAAAGAAGTTTTGAAAGTCTAATCTTCACAAGAAAAGTTACTCACCAGGAACCGGTAGAAAAACCAACCTCGAAGCTGTAGCGGCAAACGAGATCTGAGGTAACTCTCGCCTAGCATTATGGGATATAAGGGGAGCCTCGAGCCGGTGGAACCAACTCTCGAGCTTTTAGAGTGGCCGAGTCAGAGCCGAGGTCGGCTCCGAACCCATCCAGCAAGAATGAAGGCGAGATAGACAACTTAACATCGATGATTACATTAAAGGTGCTGCATATCCCCAGCCTCCTGGTAGCTATGGTAACAGTAGATTTCCAACCAAACGGAACAGATTAGATGATTGTTATCAATCTACATCAGCAGAAGCCATAAATGTAAGTCAGAATATGCACATGCCCCTTTTAGAATGAGAGCCAGTGCACATATCAGAGAGAATAAATTATCAAGTGTGTTCAAATCATGACAAACTGTACAATCAGAGCAAAGCTTACTGGAGGCAGGGAGCAAGACTGAAAAAACAATATCTAAGGAATTAATGGTCAGTTATGAATCTGGTGCCTGTATTGAACATGTGGATTTAAATAATGTGTTGAATGATGACAAAGGGCCGGTGTATCCAGCATTTTAATTGATTGGAAATTGTTTGTTAGGAAATTGAATCTTGCACTTTGTTTTGATAACAATGGTAGGGCAAGACCTAACAATAACATTTATAGACCTAAGAGAGAATTTAATAAAACCTACATGGTCTTATTTACCATGTAGGCATTATGGCACTTTGCTTACATGAAAGTAAGCAGATTTGTGATCCAGTAAATAGAGTGTGGAGGTGCACAACTACGCATCAACATGGAAGTAGCTGTGGCATGCAAATCACCTCATAAGCAGATGAATTTCATGCAAATGAGGGAAGTAGAGTGATACAAGCAGAGCCCTGAAGACCCCATATAGGAGTCCATAGTTTACACAGAAAAATCCCATTTACAGGATGTTATACAGAGAAGAGGGGATGTACAAACATATGTAGATGGACAGGATGGCATAGCATACACAGATATGAGCATAACTATCCACCATGTGTCCAAAACTGTATGGAAAATAATTTAAAATATTTTTTTTAATGATGTGAGTATGTTTGCACAGTGATCTGCAGTGTGCAAACATGTTTTTATGAAAAAAATAGAGTATACAAAACAAATGTGTTAGTATTTTCCAGTAATGCATTACAAGACCCTGTGTGGAGTATCTACAGTGGTGGAATGCTGCTGTTGCTAATGAGGCATAGCCTGGAACTGTGTAGTTTTCAGGTTGTTTTAATGGATCCCTATGCAAATGAGGTGGGGTTACCGAGTAGCACAAATGGGTATTTGTGTCCGCAGATGCCATCTGTGTAGGCAGAGAATCGTGTTGGTGTCTAGAGAAGAGGCAGCTGACATCAAGGGGGTTGTGTGTCTTAGGACCTGTAAGCTCATTGGAGCTCAGAGGCACCTGTTTTCATGGTGCTGTTCAGAGCAGGGATGTGTGTACAGTTTCTGCTAAGATTTGCTTATGTGCAGTGATTGCTGAGCATTGTTTACCCTCACACCGCATGTTTGTGTTGTGCGTCACAGTGCTGAGTAAGGTAGGCTGACAAAAAAATTGCTGAGAAAGACAGTGATATATTAATTACTGATGACCCCTGTTTCACTTAAAGTAGGGCCATGAACAGTCCTTAATGATGTACTTGGCAGGTGGAATGCATGACAGGTAGCCAATCACACAAGCTGCACCTACAGCAGAGTACTATAAAGGGTGCATACACCCTACAATCTGATTTCATCCCATACCCTGCACCAGCAGAGTACAGACTTGGGATTTTTAACTGAAGGAATGCTAAGGACTGCTGCAGGTCTGCTACATCTGTATGTGCTAGATGCTAAGTGGTCAGAGCTGCTGCTGCTGACAATAGGCCTACACTGAGAAGAGGAGTGTTCAGGCCCAGGGTAACCTTCCAGGAACTACATGAGTGGAGATTGTAGAGTGCTACAGGGTAGACAGGGACATACTAACAATAACTCACCAGTTTCTGCTGCTCTCAACTCAGACCCAGAGCCAACAGAGGGGAACTCATCCCAGTGGAAACAAAGGTATGTATAGCTCTTAGGTGACTAGCTACAGGTACTTTTAAAAGACCAACTGGGGACATGACTGATGGTGGTCTCGCAGACATCAGCATCCAGGGTACTCCACCAGTTCCTGGATGCAATGCTACCACATGCCAGTGAGCACATTTATTTTTCCCTCACCCCTGAGGTGAGGGCCAGCAGTACACAGCACTTCTACCATATAGCACACTACCTTGAGGTGCTGGGTGCCATATATTGCATTCATGTATGCATTAAGACACCAACTTGTGAGGAGGGTAGAATCTATGTCAACTGCAAGGGGTATCACTCCATCAACTGCCAGGTAATGTGCAATGCCCAGGGCATTATGAATGTGTGTACTGGCAGCCCTGGCAGTTATCATGACTCCCATATCTAGCACATATCACAGCTGCAACAGATATTTGCTAGGGGTACATCCCACATGGCTATTTACTGGGGAATGCTGGCTACACACTGAAACCTTGGATGATGATACCCATCAGAAATGCACACACACCCACAGAAGAACACCATAATGAGACACATGCACAAACTAGAAACATCAGTGTGTGTGTGTGTGTGTGTGTGTGTGTGTGTGTGTGTGTGTGTGTGTGTGTGTGTGTGTGTGTGTGGGCTGCTGAAGTCACATTTCCAGTTCCTCAATATATCTGTTGGAGCCCTGCAGTACCCTCCAGCCACATGTGCACAGATGTTCACAGTATGTGCCATGCTACTCAATACGATTCTGTGGAAACATCTGCAGCAAGATCAGCAAAGGGAAGGGAAGGGATACACAGCCCCCCACCAGTGCCTAGGTCCCCACAGCCACGCTCACAGGAGGACACAGAGGAGGCTACCCCTGAGGATGTCCCTGTAGGCAGACCTAGGCATGCCCAGTATGCCCTGGCCTTGGCCAAGAGACAATGCATAGCACATGTACTGACAACCTAGGGCCCTAGGCACTGACACCTTAATCCAAATCACATCCATATCGTAAAAATGATGCCAGCCAGCCCACACAACCTGTACATAACCATGTATTGGCAGTGTACTGTATGTGTCAGACAGAGTCAGCTCCAAACTACAGGTCAGTCAACTGCTGCATTTGCAAGGTGAGTCACTCACCTATACACCACTTGTAAGGTGTACTAGAATATGGTAGCATATGAATGGACCTGCTGCATGTAAGTAAGGGAATATAGTGGGCTACTGGGCTACTTGTAGAGATCTAATAGTCACTTGAAGTAACAGGTACTCTATCTAATGGTATGTGCTCCATAATATTCACTAGGCCACATGGTTGGAAAGTCCACTACGTTATTCAAGGGAGATGGCAAACAGTGGAGTCACAGGACAGTCGCACAACTGTCCATGCCAGCAGATCATGGGTTGGTCGTCCCCTCACCCCAACACATATGTGTTCCCATACAATTGCTGTAACAGTAAGTCAGTAATGATATCTCAGCAGAATAGCCAATTCCAGGGCTGTGACATAAAATCTGACCACACATTGTATGTCTCACATAACACAGGGGTGACAATGTATGTCCTTATGATGTTGATTGTGTGAGGAATGACAATTCTTTGTCTGGTGGCTGGTGTGGCCCACTGGGCTAGGGGCATTAACAAGGGTGTTGGTATTCATGGTTTGTATCTGGCAGCATCCACATTTTTTGCATGTGAGGTACTCGTATGGTGATATTCCCACAGACTGTCATACCCCTCACTCTGTTACCACAAAAAAGCTGAACAAAGTCAGAGAGAGAGAATGGTGGGACAAAGGGACAAAAACTACAGACAGACATTAGACATGCTTTGATTAAGCTAGAAGGTGATTAGTATAACAGTGGGTTGCAACAGAACAGAATAGCTGCAGGATGTAAAGACTGTCACTTAAATGTGTCAGTAGTTAGTACAATTCAGTGACTGCATTATACAATATTTTGCCAGAACACCACAACTTTATGAAGAACAGACCAGACATATGGGGCGAAATGCTGGACATTCTGCAAAAACATGCACAGTGAGAGGTATGCAAATGGTCACCGTGTGTGTGTGTGTGTGTGTGTGTGTGTGTGTGTGTGTGTGTGTGTGTGTGGTGTAATACTATGTACCCCACTCACATAGTAAGTACAGCACACAGCTGGGGAATGTAGTGGATAATTTCAGGGAAGTGCTGTACTGCGGAAGAAGGTGCAGCAGCCAATGTCTGCAGCACACAAAATCCGGGACTAGAATGCAGGCATCTCTTGCCTGGAGTCACCTTGTAAGAACTGACAGTCCCACTGGGCATGTGCCTACACCTAGCTAACTTCAGCGCAAGTCTGTTGCCTCTTCATCACAAAGCCCTGCTATGTGGAAATACGTATGTACATACAGACAGCTACATATACCTATCTTTCTGTCCATATCCCCCTTCACACATAATTACTGTATCTGTCAGTATGCACCACATATACACCTTCTTCTTCTTCTTCTTCTTTCGGCTTTTCCCAGTTAGGGGTCGCCACAGCGGATTATTTGTCTGCTCATGATTGGCAGTGGAATTTTATGGTGTCGAGTTGCCAGCCTGGCGCCCAACCTTCCACAGAAGGCACACACATGCACACACTCATGCCTAGGGCCAATTTAGAGTGTCCATTCCACCTACAGCATGTCATTGGGATGTGGGAGGAAACCCGAGCACCCGGAGGAAACCCACGCGACCACAGGGAGGACATGCAGACTCCACACAGAAGGCACCCCAGCCGAGGATCGAACCGGAGAACCTCTTGCTGTGAGGCAGCAACGTTAACCACTGCACCACCGTGGACGATACATATATATATATATATATATATATATATATATATATATATATATATATAGCTATATAAATTGCAATGATACATAGACTCTCCATATATATTTACATAACATATACATTACTTACACACACAACTACATTTAAAGAGACATCCCTGTTATACACACACACACATATATATATATATATATATATATATATATATATATATATATATGCACACACACACACACATATATATATATATATATATATAATATATATATATATATATATATATATATATATATATATATATATATATATGTATATATATATATATATATATATATATATATATATATATATATATATAGGTAATGGGTTCCTATCTAATGGCCGAATTAACAGAATGCCAAACTACACATTCCTGAGACGAGTTTGCCGAACTTACACATTGCCGATCGGTTAAACTGCCAAATAACACTATGCAAAAAGCACACTACAGTGGGGAAAGTGAATTGACGTGTTTCTCCACTGTTGTGCGAGTTTCGGAGTTGGTATATTTTTTTATGGTGTGTACTAGTGTGTTTAAGCTTACCTTAAGTTTCCAGCACTTTGCTTGTGAAGTCCACCTTGATTACCATTCTACTTGGTACGCTATGGGACACGTTCAGGTAGAGTTCACTTTCTATTAGGCATAGTGTTATTTGGCAGTTTAACCAATCAGCAATGTGTACGTTTTTGCAAACTCATCTCGGGAATGTGTAATTTGGCGTTCTGTTAATTCGGCCATTAGATAGGAACCCACCTATATATATATATATATATATATATATATATATATATATAAGAATGTCCCTACATACCCTCGGAATGCTGAGGTTATCTGCACTCACACATCACAACAGTTGTCCAATGGAACTAGACTAAGGTCACAACAGTACATACTCCACTCACCCGCAGACGCCTGTGGCTGAGGAATGTCACCTTGTAGATAGACACGGGTGAGCACGTGGTGTAATGTACAATGGTTTCAATGCATGCCCTTTACAGGCCATATTGTCCCTGGCCACATGTTTGCCTGTCTAACTGCAACCAGCCACATATGGCCATAGTGGTAACTGTACACACATAGCAGGGATATTAACAGGTACCCCACTCCTAGGAAAATAACAGTACCAAGCAATATCACTCTGCAGGCCAAACATGGTGTCTAACACAAGGCTATTTTACGTACTCCACAAGTACTTTGCTTGCAATCACATACACAATAGCTGTAACCTGTGGTGCATGTGATAAGTACTGCAAGCTGCAGTGTACAATATTAGATTGGTAGGGGTTCTACTCTCATAGCAGGCAACTCTGTGTGTGTGTAAATATATCTCCTTGCAGCTCTATGGACATGCCCACACAGCAGCCAACTGTGTGTGTGTGTGTGTGTGTGTGTGTGTGTGTGTGTGTGTGTGTGTGTGTGTGTGTGTGTGTAAATATATCCCCTTGCAGCATTATGGACATGTCTCCATGCAATGTTTATGCATTTTATGGCCCTGTAACTAGCTCCTGGAGTCTAATTTGCCCTCTTCTACAAGACCTGCTGATGACATCCACCTTAAGAGAGCACTGACATACATTTTAATATTGGATAAACTCCATGGCACAAGCAATAAGCACTGTGAGCTATAGTGTGTAATAGTAGATAGGTAGGGGTTTTAATCTCACATCAGTCAGCTCTGCATCTGCGTGTAAATGTATCCCTTGGCAGCACTACAAACATGACCATACAGTTTATCTCTGGGCAATGATTATGCATTTTATGCCCCTATGACTATCTGCTGGCCCTAAATTGCCCTCCTCTACGTAATCATAACTGATGCCCACCACCTGTCTGACCCAGACACAGGATGTTTGTAGATGCATCAACTCCATCACCACACCATCTAGATTTGTAAGTTCAGAAAACCCAGGTGACACTTATCAAGGGTAGCAGACCTTATCACAAAGTATGAATACATAATTATGCTGACTGCCCCCATTGTTCCTGATATACTGTTCTACATATATGCACCTAGGAAGCCATGAATGTACACTGATGTACCTTGCTGACATCATATTTCTGTTTTGCTGCCATGCCATCCTGTGCCAATATATTGCAGCCATGTGTCCATAAGTTATCCCCTCAGACTCCTGGAACAGAAACATACAAAGGTCCATGACACACCTGTCATTCAATAACACTACCACCAGTACAACATCATGCAAGAAAGACACACAATGTTTGATGTGTAGTCATGACACATGCCATCATACAGTACCTGTTGTGCCCCACAACAAGTCACAACAAGTGGCATGGCAAAACAATACTGCATTATGCAAGTGCATGTCAAGTAATATAGTCACCCTGTGCATCAGACACATGGTTGCATTTCCCTGCATCAGTGGCATAGAAGGCAGGGATGTGGCACAGGTATCATCACATGCACAGTGTATGGTGTGGGGGTGCTGGAGGCCTAGGCTGTGCCAAACAGTTGACAGCATGTGTGTGTGAGTCAGGAAGGGGTGTGGGTTAAATGTTCCATGGAGAGATGCCGTGTTTGTCTGTTGGTGACCTGCATGTGACAGTAGTGTTTGAGTGTGTGTATGTACATAGTCAAGCCCAGTGTTAGCCCTACACATGTGTATGTTGGACAGTTGTGAACCATACATGGTATAGTGGACAGTTCAACACCTCCAGCCATGAACATGGGAACTGGCTGTGCCAGGAGTAGCACTGGCAACACTCTGCCCAAGGTCAGATGCAGTGCTAGTACCTGATCATGACTGCTGTTTGCTGGGGTTGTGTCCCCTACAGGATCACCCAGGCCACATTCCCATGTGTGGACAGCACAATTCCTTCTGTAGCACTGGAGGTACTGCCACTACAGCAGCATGACTGTGCATGGCCATGTGGACTCTCAGCACTTGGTGTTGCTGACCAGCATCCACGTTTCCAATGCCCAACTCCAGCCAGATGTTCCAGCACAGACAATGAATGGTCCAAGACAGAAACTATCTCAGCCAGTGCACTGCATCAGTGAACTGATACAGGTTATCTCCAATGAGGTGGTGGCAGTCACAGATGTCAGACTGTGCGGTGTCCATAACCTAAGCATCTATCCTGTGTTGCATTTAGAATGTGCCTGTGCCTCTGTGACAGCCCATAACATGCGCTGAGTGATCCATGATGTGACACTTGCAATAGGTGGTGAATGAGCAGTAGTCCTCCTATGAGCACCCCTGTCAATCTGCCTGTGTGTGGCCTTCCCAGGTATCTGGCTATGGTTAGCATCTACACTTACTGATGCCATAGTTGCCACACTGTCCTGTTCAATGTTGCCACCCTCTGACTGTCCAATATCTGTGGACTCTGGGGACTGGGTATGTGTGGGCATACTGACTGTGTGCAGTGACAATGGGGGCGGAAGAGGGATGTCAACCTCTGGGACAGATTCAGCCCCTGACAACCCCACCTGTGCCTCACTATGGCCACCATCATCATCAAAGTTCAATGAGACACTGACATCAGGTTGTGAGTGGGAAAGACTCCAACCCCCCCACCCATGAGAAGCAAGACAAAAGCAGTACATTACTACCTGCACTGTTATATATGGCAATTCACACAGACTCATATAGATGAGGATCCACAACTGCATAGCCAGTCCCACATCTCCTCATCTCCCCTGCCATGCACAACAGACAACCTCACACCAACATACACAGACAAGTCAAGCCCTTTATAACATGCACTTCAGCTACATCCAGTTAAAGTTGCCAGTACAATCTACCTGTCAGGTATGCAATATGACACTATATGTGATAGAACTAAGTAAAGAAAAAAGCTTGGAATAAGGCAACCAGCAACCAAAAGACTGTGCTTGGAATACAGTAGTTTATTAACAAATAAAATCCACAATTTTAAGCAATTTAGTCCCTGAAGCACTAGGACTTCTTCAGAACTAATTAAAACAATTAACAGCTTGTTTAAATACCCTCCATAAATCATGTGACTTTAAAAAAAAACGTTGTATTAAAATATACTATATTATTAATATAATAGATCTGCTAAAAAGTGTTATATTAAAACAAAAACATACAAAAATAAATAAAATCATAACACTTGCACTCTAGTTTTAAGTATTGGAACTATAGAGATCTGGTCATTTAGACCAGGTTGCATGTTAGAATTCAATTTTAGTTGCCAAAAAACTTCACATCTTTCTATCTGTAACTCCCACCAACCTCCTCTATAGTCTTTTGGTATAATATATAAAATGCCACAAAGAAGTTTGCCCTACCTTGCACAACTTAAGGTGTGCTTAAAAAGTGTGTTGTTAATATTACATTTCAAAATTGCATAAAGGTGTTCATAAATTCTCTTTCTTAGATTTCTATCTGTCTTCCCAACATAATAACTTTGACATTTATTACAAACTGCAATGTATACTAAACCTTTAGTTGAACAATTACCATTTCTAAGACTGATTAAAAAAGGAATATTGACTAACTCTAAAATAGCATTTTCTAAAATAAAAGAACATTGGTGACAACTCTCACAGTTTGTCATACCTTTGGGGTTTAACTTAACTGGTGGGGGAGAGTGCTTAAATAGGAACTTAAAGTTTCTTCCCATTTTATACACAAAATTGGGATTTTCTTCTTAAATCCCTGCCAGATCAGGGAGGGCTCTAAAAAGTGCCCAGTTTTTAAAAATAACATCCTTAACTTCCTTGGACCCACATTTATAGGGGAACAACCATATTATTAGTAAAAACCTTGTTACTCCTATTTCCCTGAACAGGGGGGACCTTCTCAAACTCATTTCCCAGTGGTGGTTTGTATCTTGTACTCCATCCTTACAATATTTCACTAGTTGTCTTATAGATCAAACTGTCTGGGTAACCCCTCTCAAGGAACATTTGACAAATTTTATTAAGTTCTACCTTAAAATTAACTTCATCCAAGCACATTCTTGCTGCCTGTACCATTTGACTTTTTACAATGTTCCTTTTTGTGTGATAGGGATGTTAACTCTGGTTATCCAAATAACTAATCGAAATGTGTTTTTTCTAATAACCTCAGAACCAAAACAACCATTAACATCATCCTTAAAAATAGCAACATCAAGGTAATCTATACTCTGATCTGAGTATGTCCCCGTTAACTTAAAAAATGGTGAAATATTATTTTAAAAGTCCATAAAACACTGATGTCCCCTTGTAAATCCTTCTAAAGGCTAAAAATATCATCTAGGTACCGATAGTATGCCAACCATTTATCCTTGAAATCAGAAGTCAGAAAAAATTTCCTCTCACATGCACGCATAATGAGGTTAGCATAAATGGGGGGGGGGGCAACTCACTCCCATTGCAATCCCTTGTATTTGTTTAAAAAATTCACCTTCAAAGGAAAAACAATTATCCCTAATTATTCCCATCACTTCAATAATAAAATTCACCATAGTATTGTTTAGTTTTGTCAAACTTCTAATGGCTTCAGAAAATAAACATTAACTCTCTTCATGAGGGATTGAAGTAAATAAATCTATAACATCAACAGCGGTGAAACTACAAGTAGGAGAATACCATTCTTTTTTATCTTAGACAAAAAAATCCAAAGAATCCTTCAAACAATAAGTAATCTCCAAAATAGAATTTTGAAGTAATCTATCTATAAAACCCCCCAAACTATAAGTAATACACTGTTCTGTGCTGCCGCAATAACTCTATATGGGAGTTAGTAGATGTTCTTGTGAACTTTCAGTATCCCGAAAGCTGCCGATATCGAAGAGTGGTCATTTTTTAAAATATGAAATACATCCTTAGAGATGTCATCCTGTAAAAGGGCATCTTCCAATAAAAGTTGAATCTTCCTGTGTGCAATAAACAATTTCTATATATTATCTTATATTTTTTCAAGTCATAAAATATGTTAAACATTTGTATAATCCAATTTATCCACCAAAACCACCCCTCCACCTTTATCTCATTTCATTATTCTGTAACTCTCATTACTTCTGAGTTTCTTAAGTAACATACTTTCTTGGGAATTTAAATTATAATACTTGCCTTTATATTTATGAGTTACTTTAAACAAATCTGTTGAACAAATTCTTTCAAAGGCTGCTATAGTCAGGTGCATGGGAGGATTAAAACAACTCTTTTTTCCTTAGAAAGTTGAATTTGTTTTCTGTTAATGGGTTATTCTGAAATAACACCTGTAGGTTCAACTTTCTTGTAAATAACCTTAACTCTATTGCCACCTCAGTGTAATTATTTCTAGAAGCTGGAACAAACTTAAAACCTTTCTTAAAAAGGGTAAAAAGTGCCTCATTAATATTGAGCTCTATATAGCTGAAAATATGGAACCCTTGAAAACTTAACATTTTCCCATCAAAGGCTGAAACTATATGGTTTTAGCTAAATTTGGTTCCTGGTATTGTAATTCCACTTCTGCAATTTTCTGTTGTTTCCATCCCCCTTTCTAAGCTTAACCCTGGTATAAAAAATTATTGTTATTCCTTTGTTGATTTTTATTGTAGATCCTTTCTGACCTACACAAGGGGGTTTAATTTTCCTCATAATATCTGTCATCATAACCATTATTCTTCCTCTAAGGATGTTCAGTCTCATACTTTTTATAAACCACTTCTCTTTCACTTAACTGTTCATTATTATATAAAGATGTTTGTCTCTCATTATTATAAATACTTAAATACTCTTTTGGTACTGGATATGCTTTTTTATTCAAATAATCCTTCTCATCCCTATCAGTTTTTTTTTCTTTTTCCATTCTAAATTCTTTGTCACCTGTTCTTCAGCTCTATTTAAAATGCCTTCATACTTAAATACATTAGTTTCAAAAAGCAGGTCTTCCAAAATGTGGTCATTTAAAACACAGACTTCCTCTAAACACTTATTAATATTAACGTTATTCAATTTGATAATGAAGTGTAACAATTCAATGCCATGTCTGTCAAACATAACTAATAATTTAGTTAGTTCACTATCTTGAATAAAAAGTCTGTTGTGGAATTTAAACATTTGTAAACCTTTTGGCATTTGTTTGCGTGTAATGCACTCTTTTAAGAAAACACTGTCACATTGTAAGTTCTGTACCTTCCCCAACTTGTGCTTAAGGTAGTAAAGCTTTTTTTGTTGTACATTCTGATGCTGTGCAATTCCCTGATCTGAAAATGATATATCCTTGATAATCCAATCATATAAATTAAAACCTTCCAACTGTTTAGGATCCTGAACGCTTGTAGTGCTCGTTGAATTCTAACATGCCACCTGGTCTAAATTACCAGATCTCTATAGTTCCAATACTTAAACTAGAGCACAAGTGTTATTATTTTGTTTTATTTTTGTATGTTTTTGTTTTAATATAACACTTTTTAGCAGGTCTATTATATTAATAATATAGTATCTTTTTAAAACCAAGGTTTTTTTAAAGTCACATAATTTATGGAGGGTATTTAAACAAGGTGTTAATTGCTTTAATGTGCTCTGAAGAAGTCCCAGTGTTTCAGAGATGAAAGCACTTGACATTGTAGATTTTATTTGTTAATAAACTACTGCATTCCAAGCACAGTCTTTTGGTTGCTGGTTGCCTTATTCCAAGCTTTTTTCTTTACTTAGTTCTATCACGTATAGTGTCATATCGCATACCTGACAGGCAGATTGTACTGGAAACTTTAACTGAATGTAACTGAAGTGCATGTTCTAAAGGGCTTGACTTGTATGTGTATGTTGGTGTGAGGTTGTCTGTTGTACATGGCAATGGAGATAAGGAGATGTGGCACTGATTATGCAGTTCTGGATCCTCATCTGTATGAGTCTGTGTGGATTACTATACATAACAGTGCAGGTAGTAATGCATTGCTTCTATCTTGCTTCTCATGGGGGGGTTTGGAGTCTGTCCCCCTCACAACCTGATGTCAGTGCCTCATCGTCATAGTCAGTACTATTGTTGTATTGCTCAGAGGTTAAAAGGTATGCTCTCCCATCAAAAAAAAAAAAAAGAAAAGAACTTCTTAGACTCTTATGAACAATTTCATCAGTTTTGGAAGGAAATAAGATGGCACTTCAAAATAGACATGCATTAAAACCCTTATTTTTGATAGACGTAAACCTTTTTCCAGCTACATGCAGACAATTTGGGATGTATAATTAACACACATGCAAAAATGCATTTATAATTGTGTATTGTGACAACAGAATTTGACAACATGTACTAAGATTTAATTCCAGCCATTAATAATTTGACATTAAATTGTGTATAAGATGTCTATAGCACTAGGCAGTTCAAAGTACCTCTGGAAGCCTGTATGAAATTAGCCCTCACACTTAAAGTGATAACTTGATCTGAGTATACCCTGTAACTATTTAATCACTTTAATTCTCTTTGCCAGGGTATTTCTTCATTCACTCTGGAAAGAAACATTGGTTTTCCCACTACCAAAAATTGATTATCCCCACCACCCTTTCATTATTTTTTCTAAATGGTCAAGTGATTTTTCAACATGGGTATATACAATGGGGTGGCTATGCAATGTGTTAATTGTTCTGAACTCCTATTGGGAAGACACGAAAGAGCACAAAGCTAAAAAGTGTTTCTGATTGATTTATTTTCCAGTCTGTTTTTGTTGAGAGATTCAGTACACATATGTTTTGGTGTATTAGATGATTTATTTTCCAGTCTGTTTTTGTTGTGAGATTCAGTACACATATGTTTTGGTGTATTAGATGATTTATTTTCCAGTCTGTTTTTGTTGAGAGATTCAGTACACATATGTTTTGGTGTATTAGATGATTTATTTTACAGTCTGTTTTTGTTGTGAGATTCAGTACACATATGTTTTGGTGTATTCGATGATTTATTTTCCAGTCTGTTTTTTTTGTTCTAAGATTCAGTATACATATGTTTTGGTGTATTAGATGATTTATTTTCCAGTCTGTTTTTGTTGTGAGATTCAGTACACATATGTTTTGGTGTATTAGATGATTTATTTTCCAGTCTGTTTTTGTTGTGAGATTCAGTACACATATATTTTGGTTTATTAGACACTGTTGAAAGCCTGTTCTTTCCATTATTCCATATTGTTAGTTCCTTTTCATGCATGAGGACACCTAAGTGTTTGAATACTCGTGAAAAAAACCTTACCCAATGTACCTTCATACATATAATACAAGAAACTGACTGGGTGGAGTATTCACAATTAATGGTACAGATTACACACCAATATGAGTCAATAGTGCATTTAAGTGCATTTGAATTGATGGCATTCTGAAGAACTTGGCATATAACATGAGCTGCCCAAAAATAAATCATTCTGTATCAGAGGAAACAAATCCTAAGTGTTATCTGGAAACTCAAATGACATGTACTGACTTTCATACTTTAGACACTTAATGCAAAAAGAAAGATTACTAGAAAAAGACATAATTCTTTGCAAGGTTAAAATTCAACATAAAAAGACTGTCAGTGCAATGGATTGATACTGCTTCAGCAATGGATGCCTCTTTCTCAGAGATCAGCTATTTGTCTGAAGATAGAATAAGTTCAAGACAACAGCTATTCCTGTTGTCAATTAAATAACATTAATTCAACAACACTTGCTGACAACAATAACACATAATACAACAGTTTGCAAATAAATGGCATGAGAAGCCTTAAGGATATCCATGCAAGCAACCATTTACATTTGTCCTTTTATTGTCACCTCCTAGTTTTTCTGCAAAGCAACACTTTTTTATATGTAGACTCTAAACAATCGTGACACAACTGATAATGACCCAATATTGCCAGAGATCTATACCTCATGTATATTAGATTTATGCATACACATGGAGCATGCTTATTTATGAATTCAGATGCAGAACCTTACCTACAGGGAAGCGAGGGAGGAGGCTGCTGCTCCAGGCACATGTTAAGGGCCACAATCTGATCCGTAATGTAGAAGTGATATACTGACACAGAGAGAATAGCAATTTAGCTTTTTGTTCACTTGTGTAAACAGTTGGAGTCATGTTGTTGTGTGCAGGAACTAAATAAATGCTGAAATATTGCAGTTAACCAGAGTGAAAATGTAATAAAGAGCAAGAACAGCTGCCTTTTGGAGAGAAGATGTTTTTTCCTCTTTAGGTTTTGTTTGAAGATGTTCTAGACTGAGAACTGCCTAGTGCTCTAATTCACTAATTTAGCTACTTAGCTAGCTACTGCTCTGTTCAGATGCATGACCACATACTGCACTGCCACACAAGAATAATGAATGCCTGCAATCATCAATGCACTGTCTCTGCAGTAAACTGCCTCTATGCTGAAATCGCAGTATCAATTTAAGCATACTATTTCCAGAATGATACCCATTAAGGATGATAAAAACATGAGTATCTGCAGTGTCAGGAGAATGGAGAGTAATATGTGTGCCATCACATACCTTACTATACCAAAAAGGCAGCTAACCATTTAAAAACCCTGCCATCAATGGATTCACTCAGCTTGTTTTTTATATTTTTTTATTATTTTTTATTCCTTATCTCACCACTGCTGATGTCAGGCACCCATACCATGCTCCCTATAGTTCCTACACTGGTAGCTCCCACATTTTTGTGGACTCCCCAGTTTGACCTTTATCACAAGAGTTTTCCGACTGAGAAAGAATATACCTATAGACTCCACAGGGCAAGTGGGATGTCACCAAATTACAGGCTTTGAGGAATTTGTTTCTCCTGGTCTAAGCCCATTGTCTGTGCTGACACTTAACCTTATGCATGTGCTGGGTGCATCATGAGAAGAAGCCTGAGGATGTGCCTGCCTGAGGGTGTGCCTGCCTAGTTACATCAGTTATTCCTCTGCAGCTTCCCTTCCCACCACAAATCAACTAGTCATCTCCAAGCCCTGACCTATAAAAGGGCTCCATGAGCAGATTCTCCCAGCATGTCCACTCTCAGATGGGCTTACCCATCTTCCTATGCCTTGCTATTAAAGTTCTTAAGCCACTAATCAAACACAGGTGATCAGGGCTATAGTCACGGCTGTATCCCTCTACACCATTGGCATAGGTTTCTCAACTTATGTATTTTCCAGCAATGGTCATAAGTCATGGAGAAACTGCTAGGAGATAGACCTGGCTGAGGTCTGAGCTATCCCAATAGTATCATGAGTTGGCCTTTTGAATGAACTATTGGCCATGGCCAGTATGGTAAAATTAATAATGACCTGTACCTGAAGGGTATAGTCTGGCCTCTAACATGATGAAATAGAAGATAAAAGGTGTGAGCATCCATTCTGAGCAGGTATTCTTATTCTTACCTAGCTAGTGTGTTGTACAACAATATACTGGTCAAAAGTGCCACCTGGTATACTGAGTACACATAAAATGCCCTGTGATCAATACATGGATATGCATGGCTATCATATTGGTAATGATGAAAAGACTGCATTCCAGCTTTCTTATAGTTTGTATGTGGTGATGTCAGCATTATCAATACTACCTGCGTTACAGAATTCTGTTTATTAGTGTGTACAAAAGTCCTTTTCAAAATCCCTTATAAATTTTATGCCATCATGCATGTGCATTTACTACATTTGCTAAATGGCATTCAGGAATGTAATTCTTACCTGTCATCGTGTATGCATGATTTTAGAGAAAGATTTTGTAAGTCCAGCTGTGTCTCCTTAAAAAAAGTGTATGATTCAAGTTATGCTTCTGAAAAAATAATTGCATGTGTCCTACATTTAAACTCAATAAGTGAATGAATGAATGAATGAATGAATGAAGTAGCAAAGGTACTCATATTTAATCTAATTCATAAGACTCCTCAGTTATTGAACAGCACATGAACAGATAAACCAGGATGAACTGCTTTCAGAAACATTACCCTGTGTTTGGATTTAAAGAACTCTGGAACTCTTACTGAAAGATGCCCACCAGGGCAGTACTTCATAGGTTCATGAGCTCATAGGTGTGTACTAGGCTAATGGACCTGGAGCCTTTACAAGCCTAGCCCATAGGATTACCTTAGCATTGTGCCACCCAACCTTAGTTCCTAGTGCCTTAGTCAAATAGAGCCACTGGAGTGATCCCTGGGGTGAATTTTCTATTTCTCATTCACTCATCAAGATTTTTCTTGAATAGGGCCAGTGAGGTGCTCTGTTTGACATGTATGGGAAATCTATTCCATAGCATGGGCAGTGTCTGGGTTATGAACTTGTCCCTCCATCTTGTTCTGTTTGGTTCCTATCAGTTCGCCAAAACTTCAGCAGTTCAAACACCATATGTTCAAACTGTGAAGTTCAAAAACTGATTGCGAAGCCACGGAGCACCGAATTCTTTCCCAGGGAAAGAATTTGGTGGGCTGTTTCTGCAGTTTCACTATTCCCTCCACTGTGGTGCGAAGGTTACGGACCGGGTAAAGGTAAGTGTGCGAATGGACCGGGGTTAAGGTAAGTGCGTGATAGTTACAGACCTTAGGGTTAGGGAGCTGGTAAGGTGAGTGTGCGATAGTTATGGACCTTAGGGTTAGGGAGCGGGTAAGGTGAGTGTGCTATAGTTACGGACCTTAGGGTTAGGGAGCAGGTAAGGTGCGCGTGCAATAGTTACGGACCTTAGGGTTAGGGTTTGGGTTAAGGTAAGTGGATAGATAGTAGTGTATGTACAGTTTAGTGTAGGGTTAGAAGTAGAGCTTTGTGAAGTGTATATGTGTGGATTATTTATTTTGGTGTGCTTGTGCTGTGTGTGTGTTTCTTGAAACAGTGATTTTTTTTCCTGGGAAAAAAATCGCTGTTCTAAGCCTTCGATGGTTTTGCACTTCAAGGTTAGAAGTTTGAACATATGGTGTTCGAACTTCTGCCATTTCGTCAAAGTGATATAGACCCGTTCTGTTGATTGTGATAATGAGGTAGAAGACTCTGTTGTGTGTGGTGTGGAGGGATTGGGATTTCTTTAGATGTAGCATTTCTAACAGAGCTGGGTCAGACATGGCTTTGTAAGTCAAGCAGAGATCACCTCTAAGTAGGTGATATGAGACAGAGAATAGTTGGAGTAATTTGAGTCTGTCCATATAGGACAAGTGTTTAAGGCCTAGGATCCTCTTTGTGAGGTACTTTTGGGGCCTCTCTAGTTGTTGCAGGTGTCTAGTGAGGTATGTGCCAAATGGGGCATTGTACTCAATGATTGGCCTAATGAGGGAAGAGTAGAGGGAGACAATGACCTCTTTCTTCCTGGATGCAAAACCCTTAGTAATGAAATGTGCTGCATAGAAGGACTTTCTGACCACAGTGGCAAAGTGGTGGTCAAAAGAGAGGTTGCTGTCAACCTGTGTTCCCAGATCTCTTATAACACCTTCTGTGTTCAGTGGACTACTGTCAATGTGGTAATTCATGGGAACTGGGTTTTTCTTAAAGGGGATGATGACACATTTTTTGGCATTGAACTTAAGGCAATGGTTCTGACAGCAGTCGTTGGTCTCAGTGAGGCCTTTCTGTAGGATGTCAACATCACTTGGGGAGTTAATAATAGCACTCAACTTGCAATTTTCGGTGAACATTGTCAGCCAGAGTCCCTTTGTGTTGGCCTGGACTTCAGAGAATTAGATACCAAATAGGAGATGACCCAGAACCAAACCCTGTGGGACTCCACTCATGACTGGTCGGCAGTCTGACTTGGAGTCAGCTACTTTCACACTGTGAGTTCTATCTGTCAGCCAGTTTGCAACCCACTTAGTGATATAGGGGTTGATGCCTAGCGTAGTGAGTTTTTCTATGATTCCTAAGTGGGGAATGGTATCAAAGGCCTTGGCCAGGTCAAGGTAGGTTGTATGAACCACCTTGCCTTCATTCACAGAAGTCGTCCAGGTTGAGCATGCATGATCTACCCTTCACAAAACCAAACTGTGTGGGATCCCGAGTTTGGAGATTCCTTATATCCTTGTTTATTAGGTCCATGATGCATTCCATCGCTTTGCATATCAGACTTGTCAGGCTAATGGGGCAATAGTTTTCAGGGTCTGTAGTCATTCCTCCTTTGTGGAAAGGGATGACTGTAGCAGTGTGCCATTTGGTAGGGACAAAGCCTGTGGTGAGGTTGTGATTGAACAGGGCACACAGCTGAGGTGCCAGTTCACTCTGCAGTTCATGTAGAACACAGGCAGGGATATTGTCAGGTCCCATAGAAGTTGTATTCTTGGCCTTGAGCAGTGCTGTTTTAACCTGTGCAGCAGTAATACTGGGTGCCTGGCAATCTACTGGTATTGTGATTGATCCTTTGGTGGGGGAGAGAGGGGTAAAGTTGGCACTGAATCTGTCAACCAGTATATTGGCAATACTGGTTGGCTCGGTATAGGAGGTACAGTTGTGCAGTAGCTCAGAACAAATCTGGGTATTGCCATGGAGATTCTTTGCATAACTATAGAAGGCCTTGTGGTTGTCTTTACTATCTGTTGCAATTCTATTTTCATAGCTAGCTTTAGAGGATTTGATGAGGATCTTAACTTTTTGTTGAGGTTGATAAGGGAGTTTTTACAGTCTTGGGACTTCACCTTATTTTGCATCAGTTTCCTCCTTCTGTTGTATAGTTTGTTTATGGCAGGGGACCACCAGATTGGCTTCCATTTTTTTGGAGGATAGCATCTTGGTTCTATTGGTTATGGCGAGATCCTTGCATTTGTGTACATGTTCGTACAGTGCATTAGCATAGGATTCAGTGGTCATGCAACTATTCTCCATTTGCATAGGTACCATGAAGTAAGCCACCTCTGTTTTTAGGAGCCCATTGTTAGATTTAGAGACGTTTTTCATGGTGGTTACCTTTGCTGGGGGGGGGGGGTGAGAGATGTGGCTTTTCAAAGTGATTAGTTTGTGGATGGATCTAACCAGGGAGGAGCTGACTATTGGTGTAGAGAAACAGTCACCCATGTTAGTAATGACCAGATCAAGGATGTTTCTACCTCTAGTGGGGGTAAGAAAGAGCTGGTCCAGGGCATTGGAATTAATTAATTTCAGGAAACGTTGGGCAAGTGTATTGGTACATGAATAGTTTTCCCAGTTAATGGAGGGGTAGTTGAAGTCACCCAGTATGAGAGTGTTAGGTTGGACCCTAATATTCTCCAGGGTGCTTAGGAATGTGGAGTATGAGTCTTGGGAAATGGTTGGGGACCTAGAGCAGGCTATGAACTGAATCACTCTCTTGCCCAATGTTAGCTGCACCTGAAGTTTTTCTGATGCATTATGTTGGGGTACCAGTCTGGAGGTGTGCCCATTCTTTATGAATATGGAAACACCACCACCTTTGGAGCTTTGGTCCAAGATCTGGGGCTGAAAGGTGTGGAATGAGATATAGCCTGGTAGTGCAGGGGTGCTTTCTGCTGCTTTGAACCAGGTCTTTGTTACAGCACAAATGTCAACGTTTTCCATTTTAGGGAGTGCTTCAAGTGAGTGCATTTTGAGATTTAGACTACTAGCATTGAACAGCATGACCTTCAGATTGCATTTGTTTGTAGCTGTTACATTGGTAATTTGGTATTTGGAACACTGCCTATAAAAGGCTCTATAGGGGTGGAAAGAACCTTGACCAGTATCCGGAAGCCTAGGGGTGACAAATACAGGCCATCTCTGGCAAAGCATCGAGGTCTGTCAATCATGTCATCCCAGGCAGACAGATACCAGATCCCCATAAAATGACACCAGAAATTTAACCAATTATTGAAATCAATCATTTTCTGATTGTACTGCGGTATCATTCTGGTACTTCTGCAGTGCTGCAGCGGTAGCGTTGTTGCCTCATAGCAAGAGGTTCTCCCGTTTGATTCTCGGCTTGGGTTGGGAGTGCCTTCTGTGTGGAGTCTGCATGTCCTCCCCACAGTCGAGTGGGCATTCGAAAGACATACGTTGAATGGGCATGCCATCATTGAAGGTTGGGCATTGGGCTGGCAACTCGACACCATAAAAACCAACTGCCAATCATTAGCGGACCGGAGTTCTACTGTGGCGACCCCTAACCGGGAAAAGCCGAAAGACAAACAACAACAACTGTGGTATCATTCTGGGTGATAGTAGTAGGCTGCTCAGGACTAAGGTCATACCCGTCTGGGCTACATAATCTGAGATCTCCTCCATGTCTTTTTTCATGTAGTCCAGGGAGGTACGTCTCAGGTCATTCACACCCACATGTACAATGACAGAGTCATATTTGTACCTGTTGTTGATGGACCTGAGTGTGTGCATTATGTTGCAGATTCTGGCACCTGACAGACAGCTGACTGTTGCTTTCTCCTTATTCAGCCTAGTGAGTGAGACATCAGTGTATCTCACTATCAAGTCACCCATGACTAGTGTGTTGGGCATGCTCTTTTGCCTTAGGGGCTTTGGTTGAGTGGCTCACTGTTTAGAAGAGTTATGTGTCTCGTGATTAGTGTTGTGTTGTGATGGTCGAGTGCATTTCTGCCTTGGAGGTCTCTGTTGTTTGGGTAGATTTTTGTTGAGAGCCTCCATTAAGGTGGGTTTGTGGTTTCTGTTTTTATGTGAAGGCAGTGCTGGTGTGTGTTCAGGAGGGCTATGTGTTCCATGTGGTGTGGTGCAAGTGTTGACCTTCTCCTCTTGACCAGCTATAGTGCATGGCTTCCAATTTGGATATATAAGTGCATCTCTCACAAGTCTGAGTGTTGGGATCTAAGAGGAGAGGGTTGTCAGTGTTCATGAGGTAGTTGCTACATTGCCTCAGGATGCCCAAGTTCACCAGGTTAATAGGAGAAATCACAGGGAACTGACCTTTAGACATGGCTGGAGGGGTGGGCAATAATAAGTACTGGAGCTGTTTCCTTGTAGAACATTTATTGCTAGTAGCACTTTTGTGTGCTGCAATAATTCCTACAAGATGTCTGATAAAGTGCTAGACTAATAAGCTAGTAAAAGTGCAGGAGAGAAGAGAACGAGCATATCTAAGGGAAAAATTGAAGACCAGACTTTTTGATACTGCTCAGAAGCTTACAAACAGTCCTGGATACAGCAAATCCGTATCTGGACTACACTAGTTACAGGAAAGGTGGGAAACAAGCACAAGCATGGGCTTTTAAACCAGAAAGTTGAAAGAGATGGAAAAAACTGCCCAAACAGCCAATAAACTACAATTTCTGAGCCAGAAACAACTCCTCTTGTGGTAGATATGCTGACTAATGCTTACCACTCCCACTGATGAGCTAGAAGGCTTCCCTCCAACACAGAAAGGTTTGGGGGCCTCAGAAGCTTACAAACAGTCCTGAATACAGCAAATCTGTATCTGGACTAGACTAGAAGAGAGAAGGTGGGAAACAAGTGCAAATGTGGGCTTTTAAACCAGAAAGTTGAAAGAGATGGCAAAAAACTGCCCAAACAGCCAAATAAACTACAATTTCTGAGCCAGAAACCACTCATCTTGTTGTAGATAAGCTGCCTAGTGCTTACCACTCCTGCTGATATGCTAGAAGGCTTCCCTCCAACACAGAAAGGCTTGGGGGCCTCAGAAGTTTACAAACAGTCCTCGATACAGCAAATCTGTATCTGGACTAGACTAGTTACAGGAAAGGCAGGAAACAAGCTTAGATTTTTTTTATAGAAAAGCAGGTAAACAGCACTAAAATTTAAGGTTAAGAACCTAAGTGGGTTGGCCTTCTCAAATGTTCTCTCTGTATTAGGTAGAATGAGCTAATGATACTAGACTGGGAGGAGTATCCCAGATCAAATTTACAGTAGAGGCGGGCAACTGCAAAGCCACCAAGTATGAGAACAAGTCACCAATAGGGAGGATGGGTGGGAACAAAATACAGACACCAAGAAAAGTAATCTGAAGCAAATGAATAAATGCAGCAGTTTTGTTAACTAAAACAAATTACAGACACCAAGAAAAGCAATCTGAAGCAAATTAATAAATGCAGCAGTTTTGTTAACTAAAACAAAATACAGACACCAAGAAAAGCAATCAGAAGCAAATTAATAAATGCAGTAGTGCTGTGCTGATCCGTTAGCAGTCTAATCCCTACTGAAAAAGGGTCACCCACTTATCTTAAGGCCCTGGCACACATCTCTTAACAGGGCTTGTGTCTGCCTAGATGTGAGCCAGTCATACTGAACTTCTTTATGAACTTCTTTCTGGTCAGACCTTACATTTTATGGCTGTCTTTACAATTAATGTCTTCTCTTATGATGGAAAGGAGAATGCTTTTCATATAAGTGGGTTGTACCCTCAGGACATGTGAGCCACAAAGCACCATAGAAAATGATGACGTTTATATCACATGGGGTCATCCATTGCCAGCAGTTCAAAAAACAGACGTGAGAAAATCAGATACAGTAGTCTATGAAAAGAAGACAAAAGTAGCACTGATCATTGAAATTGCTATACCCAGTGACTACAGTGTCTTTCATACAGAGAGACACAAAGCATAAATACAAGGATTTGCAGACAGAAATGAGGGCAATGTGGAAGAAGGATACTCAGACAGTTCCAGTAGTACTAGGATCAATGGGTCTTATAAAAAAATAATTTATAATCCTACTTAGATATGTTACTGATGCATGTAACTACATACGAATTGCAGAAAGAGTCATTACTGGACACATTGTGGGTGCTGGGAAGAGCACTTCTGGCTAACATCAAAGATTGAAACAACAATAATTTCTTAAACTTTAACTGTATTTTGACTTAGGAAGGGGAGTCATTCCTGTCATGGTATTAAAACGTAAATGACTTGAAGAAATTGGGGCCGAATGGAAAGATATGTCTTGTGGCATGTCCTTTTTTTTGTTAACCATACCCTTTTATGGAGCACCTTTTCTATAAGATTCTGGTAGACTCCAGCTCTAAGCAGGTGCCTTCTTAATCCTCTGTGTTGATTTGGCCACATGGTATAATTTATCCTGGATAGTGGGTAAGCGAGAGACAAGCCTGTAGCATTAAGATGTTCATCTGGGTGTATACTTAGCTAATAATATTCAGCTTTATCACACAACAACTCAGCTTCATGTGTTCAGAGCCAAATACTGGACTATCAGTCTACAGACCATTACAAGCCTAGCCAATAATCAGAGATCAGAATTATACCTTCTACCTTGCATCCCTGAGATAAAGACTTTATTATGCCAACCGCCAATAGTGAGTAAAGTAATGAGCTGTAAAGGGGTTGTGCTATACAAACTTGAGTTTGATTTATTCAACTTCAAACACCTTACTGGATAATTATCAACCAAGTCTCATAGTCATAAAAAAATGATCCAAGAGCACCTCTGAAACATGTTTCTGTGCCATAAGCCTAATCCACTCAGCTCAGACCAAATAAATACATTATTAAACTAAACTTATCAATAAAATAATAGCTTACCACTCTGGTTGGTAATTTCTCCATTTGGACATAACATGCAGGTGTAGCAACACTTGGGCTGACCCTGAAGGTTAGAACGTCTGTATCCTGGATGGCAGCTCTCACTGCACACAGACCGTGGGACCTAAACAGCAATGAGAAAAAATTATAAATAGGAGGGGAGAGTATGGATGCATCCAGCAACAGTATAAAGCAAAAAAAGAGTCAATATGGACATTTAAATCCATACTATGCATGACTATAGGAAATGCATACCTATATAATCAGTTGTATAAGGAGTGGCTACAGCTATCTAAATATACAGTACTCATGTACCTGTATAAGGAAAGGGCACAGAGGTATAAATCTGCATGACAGTTCTGTCAGGAGAATTTCATTTGCATTATACGAGGTACAACCACATGTGAGGAGAATACTGCTCTGTAAATATTCAGTGTCTTGGTAGAAGGAAAGGCTACAATGTTTGCAGCAAACAGTACAATAATAAGGAGAAAGTATAGTTATATAAATATACAGTATGACTGTATAAGAAGAAGGTGCAACTATGTCTGTATACAATATAACTATGTAAGGAGGTATATGTGTGTGTGTATAGTATACACTGCAGCTGTATAAGGGAAGAGTACAACTGTATAAATGTTAAGTGTAGTTATATAAAGGAAGGTTATAGATTCATACATGTCTTTATTTATTTTAACTCATTTACACTTTGTTTACTGGATTAGTCTCACTTGGTCAATGGCCACCTCAAGGGAGACCTAAGATTATAGTCATACTGACTAAGGGAAATTTGGCCAGGGAACCAGAGAACTTCTGTTTTCTTTTCCAGAAGATATTGCTGTTGGGCTGTCAGTGGAAGGAAGCACTATGCAGGAGCAGGAGGTGGAAATGAAGAGAGGAGACTGATGAGTGTTATATTAAAAGGAGCTTTATATTCTCTGGAAGTGAAGAGATGGATGGTGATACAATTCATGTGGGTAGTGCAGTGCAATATATTGAAATTAATGAAGTTCTGAAAGATGGTTTATAGTATACTGTATTGGTTGAAATGATTAATGAGAAGGAACTGGAAGACTCTGTTGCTGTCTCCTGGTCAGACATTGTAAAGGATTATGTCACAGATGAAATGAAAATGACAGAGAGCACTAAAGCATGTTGACTGCAGATGGTGTACAAAAGATGGACAATCAGAAGGATGGACTTGGTAATACTAAAGAAAATCCTATGGTTTATGAAACTTGTCAGAGTGGTAGTGATAAAAGGACTTATGCTATGGCAACATCAAAGGGTAACCATGTACAACAAAAGAATGTTTATTAAATGGATATGTGAACTCCATCAATCAGAACCGAATCAAAGGAGGGACAGACTGGCAGATATTTTGTGTGAGACTATATTACTACTCCTTTGAATTTTCGTCCTGATGATATACGTCTTTTTATACTTACAGGTGCTAATCTTTTTTTCTGATATTACAATTTGAATCTTTTTTGACTGAAAGGTTTATGGCTGAGTTTGATGCTAAGTTTTTTTTTCTGTTCTATATGGAACAGCTTCATTGTTAAATAGACTAATATGATGTTAAAAAAGAAATTAAAATTACAGTTTCAAACTCCTGGTATAATGGACAATGAATTGAGAATGTTCTTTGAGCAACTTTGTAAAAATGCTTATGAAATTAAAAATTCTTATGATGCAAGAAATTTGTTGGATAGAGTAAGAAATAAATGTATCCTTGGATTAAAAATATTGACAAATGTTGCATATCCCAAATGATGTGATTATTAATTGCATGTAAGTATTTTTTTACGATACTGAGGAAACCTAAAATGTGGTCTTACTTTGCCTCTGGGGACCATTTAATTAGTGAATGTCCAAAGAAAAGGTGTGGCAAATCTGTCAGAATTGGACATGGAGTAGACATGTATACAATTAAATGCAAGAAATGTGGTGGAAATGATAATTTGTAGTTTGACTGTCAGAAGAGAAAGCAGCAATAAACATAAGAGCAAAGGTTTTGGTGATATAGCCAAAACTGCAGGTATTTCTTTCTCTAGGACAGAAATAAATGTTTTGGAGATAAAATCTGGTATAGATAAGATATTAAATCAATGGAAGGAATTATTATAAGATATTTAGAATACTACTAATATATAGAAAACAAGTTATCTTTTGGGGAAAACATTTATTTGATTCATGAGTATGTTTTGGGGATGTTAGGGTATCTGGTCACATTTATCATATTTTCCCAGTGTCTTTAGAAAATAAATTATTCAAAATATCATTTTTGTTTATATCAAGGGTAAACCCTATATAAGGAATGTTCTATATCATAAAGTACAAGACAAGGGGATACACTTAATAAATCCTACTGTGTTTTTCACATCATTTCAATTGTTTTGGATTTTGACAAATATCAATTGTGAGCAGAGAGATTGTATCAGGAAAATTGTGTGGATTAAATACAGCAATGTATGAGATATTGGTAATAAGAGAGAAAAAATGCTCTAGAAGAAGAAAAAGAGGAATGCATAAAACTGATAAAAATGGAACATAATATGAAAATAGTATAGAGGCACTAGGAAAATTTTGTATGGCAATGATGGAAATATTATTATATTAAAGAATGGAAAAAAGAAAAGAAAATACAAAAAGAAATTAAAGAAAGAAGAGAGACTCCAGGATTTAATAAAATCTGTGTAGGCTCTAGTATTTGTGTACATGGTCATGGTCCCCCCTCGGCAGTGCACCATGCATATTAATGATGGTGCACTGCTGAGGGGGAGCATAGGAACAGGGATTTTGAATCAGTGCATGGAGGTTGTACAGGCTACCCATGGTTGTGGATGCCTGTTCGTATGTTAAGTACAGGGTGAGGCTCCCATTATTGTACCCCACCGCTGTTAAAATGCTGTGAATTCTGTTAAATGTGCAATATTTTTCTTTTTTTTATTTTCCAGCATGTTTTTGTGGTGTGGCATGGAGCACAGCAATGCCAAACCACACTCACATATAAACAGCCAACACTTGCCAGACATCTAAAAATAGCAACAGGCTGTAATCAATTATCATAATTAATTTTTTTATTTTTTTTTTTTATTTTAGAATTGCTGTTTGAGCTGTGTGGAGCACCATGGAGCTGATCACTGCCTATACATACATAGCCAACACTTGCCAGACATCTAAAAATCAAAATCAGATGTAATTATTTATTTTCAGGTTTGCTTACACATGTTTGCATGGGGTGGTGTGGTGCTCAGCAATGCTAACAGGTAGCTCAGTAGTATATGTGAAGTTACACTAGCTTTCATAATATCCAAGTAGCTAAATGGGTAGAATTATGGCTTCATGTGTAGTAGGTCCTGGGTTGGAGACTGAAGCAGGTGGAAAATGTCTGTAATGTAATGCACTATTTTTGTATAATTTAATAACAAAATTGTAAAATATGGCACTGCTGCGACTGTCTGCTGAGCTCAGCTGAGCTCTGGTTAAGCATCACATAAACATGATAACAGCTGCTAATGTTTGCGTGGTGCTAAGCTTCATTAAGACCATGGTTGTGTGAATTTTTGCAATGTTCAGCTCCTAGCTGGTTTCAGTGGTGCTAAGCAATGCAGTACTTTTTTGAATGTTGCTCAATGACATGTAAGGGCAGGAAAACAGCCTATATTAAGTGCAATAGGTGGGAATTCTGCAGCATTCATTGAAGTTCAATTGACTGTTGATATGGCAGGTGGTTCTGGTGAATGCATGCACTTTCAGGTGCAGAAGTAGGGTATTTAGGAGTCCAGAGTCATGGTTGGGCTTCTTGTAAAAAAATAATGAAGCCAGGCTGATGCAGAGTGGTTCCCAGGGCTCCAAGTGTAAGGCATAGGCCTTGGGCTGGTTGGCTAGGGAACTCACCAGTATTACTGGTACCGCCCGCACAGGTGAGCAGTATCATCACCCATCATGAATGCCTGAAAAGGAGAAAGAGTGGAACCTAGGACACCTGGGTCCAAGAAGCAAGGGCAGGGAATGCCCCACAAGTATGTAAGTATGTTTTCCACTATCTTAACAAAATGCAAGATGAATGTCTGCAAAACTGGTATGCATAATGGTGTGCCTCCCCCCAGCAACTGCAGCTGAGAGGGCTCGCAATGTCGAGTCCCATGCCGGCTGTCTGGCCAGGTTGCGCCATGAGTGTGGTGAGTATGGATGTATAATGATAACTGTAGTGCAATAGGCAAGGAAGAGTAAAGCATTTACTGCAACAAAGTATATACAAGAATATCTGTAGTGCAATAAATGGGCAGTTGGATCTGCAGTGCAATAAATGAACAATAACAACTGTAGTTCAATAAAGACAATAAACAATACCAACAACAGTAAGCAAAATGGTGTACAGCAGGATTGTGCTGTTATAACTATTGCAGTAGAGCTGTATACATCGATTCTGTAAGGTAAGGTTGATTCAGTCAAGTATAACACTGTAATAACTGTAGAATGCAAATCTAATGGCCTGAAAACTGTATTGCTTAACTCATAGTACTATCCGAGGCTATCTCTAGGCCAATATCAGTCACATAATGCTCTCTCTTCCTCAGACTTCAGGTAATAAAGGTATATGGGTGAGGTAATCCACTACATGGGCAGATTTTGTGTGTGGACTTCACAGATGTTTCAAACCATTAACAATAAAATGTATTCACAAGCATTGGTGATTCCAAAACAAAGCTGTATTAATATATGCATTATGGTTTGTGTGTTTTACTGTCACTGCAGTCTAGTATAACATTGTAATTGTATTAGAATGCCAGAAGAATGTCCTGTAAGTTGTATTGCTCAGTTCACAGGATGGCTCCAGGTTATCTCCAGGCAAATATTAGTCACTCAGTAGTAAGCAGCGATTCAGTAGCTCAGTCTTTTAAATGCCTTGTACAGAGTACATTTTGCCACACACTGTCCTGGGTTCAAATCCAGTGGTATGTAGTAATACATTTTCAGTATCAGTCATGTAATGCTTACATTTTCTATCTCCCCAGAAACAAAAATGTATATGGGTGAGGTAGCCCATATTATGAGCAAATATTGTGTTTAGATTTCACAGAATGTTAAAATCAGAACCAAGAATGGGTTCATCAGCATTGTTGATTCATAAATAAATCTGTATAATCCCAGTATGGCTGAATCCCTTGCATATCTGTACTAAGTTGCTGCAGTCAATTATTGCATTATTTGCAGATGTCCCCTGCAGTCACATCTATTGGTTTCTACCCCTATGCCTGCCAGCTATGGCATGATGGCTGTCTAGTTTGCTTACTGTACATAAACATGCCACTCAAGTGTCACAGTTTCTCATAATGTAATTAAAACTGCCTAATCTGCCTGCCACATGATTAACAGATACATTATTACCTGGAATGCAATGTATTACCAAATCCGTTTACAGAATACCTTGGAAGTTATTTAAGTCCACATTATGTGAAACTGTTCTGTATAGTTGTGTACCTGCATTTGTTAATGCTTGGCCCTTACTGTCCCATGCTGTCAGCTTGAGCGTTATGTACATGTTACAACAGCTATAGGAGAATTGTAGTCACTGTACTCACAACTGACACTACACACCTGTATGCATTACCAGTGTTTTCATGGATATCATCAACAATGTCACTAATGGAATGTTTTTCTCTCTCTCTTCCCACCCCTTATCTTAAATTATTTATTGTTGTTATATATTATTATGGTTTAATATTAACATAATTTGTTTAACTATATTTTGGAAAATGTGATTGATTATTATGTTTTATTAAGATGCAATATTAACACATTTTGTTAAAATAACTGTTTTGCTGGCCTTATTGTTTATTTCATACTGGCATGCTGTTACCATACTGACTGTTATGTTACTTAATATTGTGCTGCAGATAATATACATTAATATGTATTTGGATAAATAAATATCACATCCCATTCTGTTAATGCTAACAATGGTTTGGTTATTACTAATATTGCTATATCTCATTTATCACAGCATGTCAAGGTAGGCTGGTTCCGGGTGATCCCCCCTTCCTTGCCACAACCGGCCATGACACTGGTTCCCAGCATGTCTGAGACACAAATTAGTAATGCCCCCTCTGCTGTCCCTGCACTACCTGCAGTGTTGGGTAGTACTGCCCCATGGGGCAGGGGCAGGCCCCCTCTGGGAGTGGTGGTGAGGGGAGTTGTCACCCAGGTGGAGCTGCCAGTCTTGGTACGCAGGATAGTCCACTGTGGCTATGACTGCCACCTGCACCAGGTTGAGGACATGCTAGTCAACCTGCTGGGGCAGCCTTGTCCTGGTGTCCAGCCTCCACTCTCAGGGCAGTGATGGAGCAGTGCCGACAGTCACAAGGGTTGAGATGTGAGTTACGTTGCTGCCATCTGGAGACACATCAGACTTGGATACCACAACACCCTCCCTATCCAAGGTGTTCACCACCCTGATGTGTCACACACAGGCCTGGTCTGCTGTCTTGTCTGTTTGCAAATGCATCCTCACCTACCCAACTTGACTCCCAGATACAAACCTATGTCCCTTCCCCAACATTCCACTCTCACCTTAAAAAAATGGGCACCTGTCCCTGCCAAAAAATGTTGTCCCATAGATAGCTCTCCATTTTACACCCCATTTCACAACTTTCTTATTTCCCATTTTTTCTTTTCTTTATATTTTTTTAGCGGGGTGCCTGCGACACACATTGCTTAGCTCAGCTAAATAGAGCTATAATGACTGTATGTGTTTATCATATTGTACGACACATGTACAAAATAAAGACCTCTGCCATGTATCAAACCCTAGTCCATCACACCTACAGCACCCTGCAGTAACCCGACATACCATACAACACTTTATTGAAGCAGCTGGTTTAAACAATACAAGTACAACTGGGACCCTGGTGTAAAAATACATCTATATAAAGTCATGCACATACTGATGGATGTATAAAATGTTTGTCACAGCCTGTATTTGTGCACATATATATTGCAAATACACCCGAACTAACAGTGATATCATAGCTCAGTCTGTTAAATGCCTTGCATACAGTACATTTTGCCACACATAGTCCTGGGTTCCAATCCAGTATTGTGTTGCATTTCAATTACATTATTGTGAAGACAGCAATTAATGAATTACTTATGCACTCTTTATCCACACAAAGCATTGCAAATGAAATAACAGCTTTTCAGTGCTGGAAGTTACAGATCTGCAGGTAGGGACACACTTCACACATCCATATAGCATAACTACATGTCACCTAATACTTTGTTATTGACACAGTTGTCTAGCATATGTACCATAAACACAAGCCTTAACTGGAGTGTAAAGTGTACCCTCACCCTGGCTCTGCCGCTACAACAAGGCTGACACAGTCGACACAGGTACACCTACAGCTTGTTGTCCTTCAAAGTGTTCACACCCACTGTCTATGTCTATTACCTGCAGCAGCAGGTTCAACCTGTGGTACACACAGCTCTAAGTAAAGGTTTCTGCTGCAGACCTACCCTCTGCAATGATATAGTCTCCACAACCCAGAAATGTCCATCTCAACAGCTAAGAAAGGGGCCCTGGTCTACATGAAGGCCTTATATATTGCACAGTGGTTGCATGTCATTGGATAATAGTGCAATTCAGCTGTTTTGGCTGAAATTAGCATCTCAGCGCCACAGACTGGTTTAGAGGCAATTACCTGCTAATGAGAAGTATGTTGAAAATGCAAGCAGCTGGCTATGGAGAAACATTCTGTATGAGACTTTCTTCACACAGAGAATGTCTTTGTGAAATGTTACTGATACACATTTCAACAGAGGAGTACTGCACTCCACCAGATATGTAACTGGTTTTGTGTATAACAGGCTGCAGATGGGAGGATGAAGGTATGGGGAATAGGGATTACAGCAGTAAACCTGTCTTAGACCTGTGGTAATGATGTGCCATTGATATCCTGCTGTCTTCCCCTACAGGGGAAGTACAGTACATCAAGGCTGCATTGTCTTTTTTCATTGTGGCACACTGGTGTTATTGGACTGTCCCTATATAGTGGTTGTAATAGCACACTGCTATTCATCTGGCACTGGTCTTATGGCATATTATTGGGTGGATGGTCTTATGGGACACACCACAGTGGACTGGAGTGTTGGGTGTATGATCATACAGCAGAATATCTTATGACACACAGGGAAATACCACAGTATCGATACTATCATGGTTGTATCCACACACATAGTATGTTGTCACACTGTGGGGTATGACATGTGTGAGCAAACAGTGGATAGTGCCAGCCATTTTGTTCTTGCTGTATCTGTAACATAGTAGACGTCCATGTATCTGGTCCTGTAATGTGTTTCCCTTTTGTTGTCTTTCAGGAATAGTGTATGGTAGATGCTATGTCCCCTTCACAGATGTGGAGAATGAACTAATACTTGAAGAACTACGGCAGCATAATTACATCCTGCTATCCTGAGGGAGGCATAGCAGGGAACAATGGGCTGCATTGTGTGCAGACCTTGTTTGGAATGTGAATGTCACTGGCCATCAGGATAGGACATATGAGCAGGTTTGACACTGCACTACAGACACGGTGAATGCTGCACAACGAAGGGCAGCTGATGTAGCCAGGCATCATGCTGTCACCTGTAGAGGGCCTGTAGTGGAACAACACTCTTGGCCACTGAGGAATTCCTGGTGAACCTAGGGACAGATGACAGCTCCCAGGCATCCATCACACCATACATCATGGAGGTGGGTGCCACAGTGTCCACAGCAGAGGAGTGTGCAGATAAGCTTACTGTAATCACCACTGTAATACTGTAGCAGTCATTCTTTCAGGCTGTACATACCTTTATGAGGGTGCCAGGTCTTATGTGCTTTGGGAGAGGGGTTAAGCTCAGTTGTACACTCATACTCAGAATGTCACCAATACATCAAGTAACACAGCAGCTACTGTACAAGTGAGATATATGCACATATTACCTTGTTGTACTGCAACGTGCAATAGTGCTGACATTATCTCACCCTCACCTTTTTACATGTCCATCAGGTATTGTCCAAGGCCCTGGTACTGCTCCTGGTAAGTTTGATACTGTTTTGTTATGGAACATTTATAGGCTATTAAAGTTAAGAGCCAGAATAATGCCCTATGTACACCTAATTTTGTGGGCAACCAGAGTACAATGATTGTGTGTTCCAATCTGGAACACCTACCTAAGGTTCTTAGAGTGGGTAAACACAAGAGTGTAGTTGAATGAACAGAAAAAAATGTTTGCAGTAATAGTTAAGAACAAATAAGCCTCCTGGTTTACATGAGGCAATTAATCCAGCATGCCTTTTACAAACAGAAAGGGTGATGGTACATACCTTAGGCACTGCAACTTTTATTTGTATATATTTGTTAAGACAGGTGTACTGGGTTTTATGTGTTGCTTTATCAAGTATAGTTTCATATTGAATAACTAAAAGGTAAATTGTACTGGTCAAGTTTCACTTGATTTGCTGGACGTGCTTGTTATACAGGCCTTGTGTTGAATGTGTATTTTATTGTGAGGAAGTCTGTTGTGCATAAAAGCGGAGATGTGAAGAAGTGATAATGGTAATGTAATTGTGGATCCCATTATTATGAGTCTTAGTAGACTTTCCATACATAATAGTGCAGGTAACAATGTATTGCTTTTGTCTTGGTTTTCACAGGTGACCGGGGAGATGGAGTTCCTCCCCCCTCACAACCTGATGTCAGTGTCTCTTCGGACTCTGATGATGATGATGATGATGATGATAATGATGATGATGACGGTGGCCAGAGTGAGGCACAGGTGGAGTTGTCAGGGGCTGTATCTGTCCCAGAGGTTGATATCCCTCTTTTGCCTCCATTGTCACCACACAGTCAACATGCCCACACATACCCAGTCCCCTGAGGCTACAGACATTGGACAGTCATTGAGTGGAGACATTGAACAGGAAAGATGTGTGCTTTACATGCATGTGGGGCCTGTTTCATGTAAGGTGTACTGTCTATGTTACATATGTGTCCCCCAGCATGTACTACGTATACCACATAGATATTTTAGGTGTGTAGAACACATGCGACATGTGTTACTCCAGTCATGGCAACACGGGAGGTACACAATCGGATCTGACACCTCTATGTATGGGGACATACACATCCTCTTCAAAGGATTTAGGAAATTGACTACATTTGTAAGGTTGAGACACAGACTCCATAGGACATTTTATCTACACTGTGTATACTGTGTATTAGTGTACTGTGGCACTTGTGTTGCTGCTACAGTTGTATGATATGCCTGTGTGGTGATATGGCAATCACACCATTGCACACAATGATAGGTGTACTGACATCCACATTCAGTATAGCAGTAACAGTCTGTAATTTACATCCAAAACCTGTCAGTATAGGTGGTACAACAATGAATGCATTCGCACATCCTAATGAACAGTTACCGTCAAAGGGTACATTACTGTGTGTCCATACCTTTGTGTGTACTGGCTGAAGTGTGTGTGGTGTGTGGACACTACAGTATTGTGCTGGGGTAGATGATATCCCAAAGGATAGTATCTTGCAGTGGTTGGCATGTCATCTGTGTCAGTGGCTCAGACAACAACTGTCTGTGTGGGAGTCAGTGACAGCTCCAAATATGCAACGACCTGCTAATGTACCAGTCAGAGATCACTGACAGTGGCTGTGACTGCAGAGAGCGAATACCTAGAGAGGGCACACCATTAATGGTGGATGGCGAATCACAATAGTGAGTGGCGTCAGTGTGGCATAGGTCGTATGCCCCCAATGCTATGTTCCCAGGGTATGTCACTTAGACACATGCCTATACACCAGCTGACCTACCACTCTTCACGTGATGTACACAGTTTCCCACATGGCCTGTTGCCCTAATATACCCATAAACTTTGTCAGGCCAAGGTTGGTGGAGTGAGACTGATATCCGACATCTATAACGTAATGTAACAGTCATAGGGCTCCACCAGTCATAGTTGGTAGGCATGATCTGTTACTTGGCAGCATTAACAGTGTTTGGCCCAGTGTCAGTAGGTGTACGACAGTGTTAGTTCTGGTATCCATGCTAAACCCTATCATGGCATTTCAGGCGACATGGCTCAGAAATCTGGGGACCCCACTTGGCAATACATACTAGTTGTCCTCTATGCAAGTAAGTATTGCAGTTACTTCCATCATGTTGCAAGATGAGAGTAATGCAATATGTCTTTACAGGGCACAGACCAACACATTAGGGAAGTGCGATATGTACACACTGTGTTGACTACTCTTGCTGTGGCTCCCTTGTTTGAAGGCGATCTATGCCTGACATATAAAGCTATGTCCAACCCAGAATTAATGGACATGCTCCACCTCAGTAAATCTAAATCCCTTAGAGCCACGCGCTCGAGAGACTTGAACCTCAGCACAGAAATAAATAGAACATGCTGGAGGGACAGATTCATAACCCAGAGGCTCCCTTCGCTCTGGAATAGAATTCCAATTCATGTTAGGCAGAGCACCTCACTGACTCTCTTCAAGAAGAATCTTAATGAGTGGATGGGGGATCGTAGGTTTGTCCCGGGGATTACTTCCGTGTCACTATTAGACAGAGGCACAGTAAACTAAACTTTAAAAAGGGCACAGTATACTCAAATCAAGGGGTGGTGTAAGCCAAACACAATCGGGCTAGGCTTATAAATGCCCCAGGGCAGATAGCCCAGTATGAACCTGTGAACCTATGAACCTATGAAGCATGATCCAGGTCTTTACCTACACTTTTCTGGAGTGGTGCTGGGTCATCCCCACATGGGGAACCAACATATATCATCATGTGTGTAGCAGTATGGATGACTGCTACAACCACCCCAATATGAGGTCCACCCTGGTGGGATCTGGTCACATGACAGCCTCCTTAGAACTACCAGCACATACCCCCTTGCAGACAATACAGACATATATGTCAAGAAAGCCATTTATTATCTCCTGTGGGATGCTTGACATAACCTGACTGTACCTCCCCTTTCAGATGGGACAGGCCTGTCTGCAAAGCTCTACACCCATGCATTATGTCATCAGCATTACCACTGCATGAACTTGGCTGTACAGGACAGGAGGGACACAGACTCATCATGGCTCAGCACATCTGACTGGTGGACAAGTGCCATTAGCAGGCTGTGCGATAACAAGTGGATATTGCTGTGTGACAGTTGGGGTGGGGGTGCCCCCCTAACATGAAGGCACAACCCCCTTCAGATAACAGCAGCACATAGTGTTGTTGTGATGTTGTGTAGACACTGTACATGATACCTGTTGCCACGCACACAAAACAGGACCAGAACACACAGTATAATTACATGTATAGCCCCAAAGGACAGGCCCAGATAGTCGCTGACCACAGATGTCATGATGCCACATATGATGGGCCTGTACTCATAGCTAACCTGTACTCCCACACTGTCTGCATCATGTACACTCCCTTGTCTCCACCACATGTGACACATGACATTTCTACATCCTGTCCCATAACCGCCATATTGACAGAGCAGTTCGCAACTGGCCTCACAATGGAAGGCGCACAGCAGCTATTGCACATGCTAAAATTCCAGGCTAAATCCCACCTGTGATCTGACAAGGGTTACTAACACCATTGGGAAGCTCTTGCATTTATACTGACGCCATTATCTGCACACCAGCTGAGTGGATAATGGCACCTGTTCCACCCTTGCATAGAGTTGGTGCATTCACTGGCCAACATAACTATACAACTCTGTGCATAAGTATGAATATCTGTATGCCCATAGGGGTGATCATCATGGAGCTGATCAGCACAAATTTGTTGTGTAAGCATGGTTGAGTGTACACACTTTGGATGTGTGACAGGGGTGCATGACTATTACATGTGGTGGACATTTCCGAGGCAGTCAGCAGGGACATGGCTGAGGGTACTTCAGGCCATACAACCCTCAAACTGAGACAGGCTGTCTGACTATACCACCCGTTCAGGCAACATGTACAAAGCACCCAAGTAGGCATCCATGATACTGTCATTATAGGGGTCACTACATGCATGGCCCACTGATAGCAGACATATGCAGCATAGGGACATCCAACTCCAATAGCTGATCTGTAAGCAGCAGTGCTCAACAGGGCACAGTCATGTCTCCTCTACTGCTTGGACAACATGTCACCACAGTACATGCGTGTACTGAATGACTGTGGCAAATGATGGTGGCTGCTGCCTGCTAATTGTGAGCACTCATAGAGTCTCTGTGTTATGTCAGTATCCTACAAGAGGGTATTGCAGACACATGCCTGGTGACATACTAATGGCCATAAACTCTGAGTGAATATATATGTAGTTTCATTTCCATCAGGTAGACCTATGTCCCTGGTTAGTAGAACATCAGTCCCAACTTGTGATGTACATACTTGGGGTGAAAAGTAGGCTCACAGATCTGGCCACATAGGTTTACACCTAATGTGCCTCAGATCAGCATGTCTCTAGAGTGGCATGGCAGGAATCATATGGCATAACTGAAGCCACAGTCACCAGTAGGTGACATAATCTTAACCTTCACATACTCTTCCCTTAGAATGTCAGTATCTGAGTACAATGGCCATTTGTTGATGTACCTTACCAAGCTGTACTGGCACTTACACACAACAGTATGGTCCTTCTCAAGGCCACCTCACATCTTCAGTATGGATGTGCTCACTGCCAGTCATTTGCAATGAGTGTCCTTGCCACCTGTGGCATATAGACTACTCAGAGTGATCTGTGCCTTGCATACAGGGCAAGGTGTCACCCTTTTGGAGTGCATATGCTGCCTGGCTGTAGGGAGCATAGTAGATGGATGACTCACTGTATGGACATTAATCTACTATGTGACGTTAGTACTACATGACTGCAGCAGACATTTGTCTAGCAGACATAAACACACCATTGAAACAGACCCTGCCTAATGGTACACAGAGAACCTCACTGTCTGGGTGACCATCACCTTAACACATGGTGTCTGCCAGAGTCCCACTTGGACTGGGTCAGTATGTGCTGATCCTTTACTGAGGGGTACACAGATGTCTCTGATTGTAAGGGCTGTATTGCCATTATGCTAGTTAAGTTCACATGCCCTATGGCTTGCAGTTAGGTGAAACTATGAGGAGGGGCAATGTGCCCTGTCCATACGTGTGTTGACAACATTATACATTACGCCACCTGCTCACATGTCTCTTTCTACATGGTGACATCCAGCAGGCACAGGGGGTCTGTAGGTAAGTGGATTATGTACTGTCGTGCCCTTAATTTAGATCCTTTTAGCAACAGTATGGCTGTGTGATAGTGCAAATTTACTCACCATTATTAGGGTATGTCAGACAATTCAGACATCCACACACATATTTCTGTGTATAACAAGGATGTATATATAAATGTAGCTGTGTGTGTGTATGTAATGTATATGTGTTATGTGGCTATATGGGGGAGGTCTATGTATCATTTTAATATATATGGCTATATCCTGAGCATATCAAAACAATCCTATCTTGGTTTGTGACTTACTGTGGAGATGACTGGTAACAGAAGCTTTATTTGAATTTATATTGTATCTGTTATTACTGTTTTTCACTGTTTGTAGGTAGGAAGGGACTGCTTGTTAACTTGACTTATATTTTGTTGTTTTACTTTTAATTTCACTGTTGGTTGTTAGAAAGAGATAGGTTTTAGACAAGCAAACTCTAGCCACCCCAAGGGGCCTAGACAGCTATACATTTACACAGACTGCAGAGAGGAAAATCCTGAACATATCTAAGCAATCTTATCTTGGTTTGTGATTGATTTATCTTTATTGTTAAAAAAGAAGTGCTACTGCGAGTGATAGTGAAGAGAAGCTATTGCACACATAAAGGAATTACAACTTTTGTCTGGCTTGTAGAACTTGTACGGTCATAACAACTTACTGTACTTTATTTAGCTGTATATTGCTGGTGTGATTTTTTTGTCATAGAAGTTGATTTAAGTTTTCTTTGAATTCTGTGGTTACTGATTTTGATTATTCATTTCTTTTGTAATATTTTATTAATTTGAAGCTGAATATGGATTCCTTAAATGAGTAAGCAATTAACATTTTGCTAATGCACAAATATATTGTGCAGTGTAATAAATGCTATGCATATTTAAAGGTAACAGCTGATAACACTGGTCATCTGTGTTCCTCATGTCAAAAGTTGGATGATTTGATTCAAAGATGGCTGCCGTTCTGTGAGCACTGCTGAACTGCAGCTCTCCATTTAACCTGAGGAAATCTAAACCCTGAGTGGATACTATAAAGATTTTAACATCAAATATTTGATAAAATAACTTCAACTACATTTTACTATCCTGTATTAAGAAGAAAAACTGGAAAAAAGGAAGATATTTCACTGGATTACATCAGATTAGCTGGCTCTGCAGAGAGAAGTAAACAAAGGAACCGTGTGCTTTCTATACTGCAAGTTTTTGTGTTTTAACAACATGTCAAAAGAGGAAAAAAACATGGATATAACCACTACCAAAACAAAACTTTCTGAATTACAGTCACCAGAAAAAGATGTGATTTCTAAACAACAGAAAATTACTAAAATACAGGAACAACAGAAACCAGGGACTAAAACTAAACCTGAGCAAGCATTAAACATGGAAGACATCAGAAATGCTCTGCTACCCATACATGAAGCTCTGCAGGAACTGACTTGTCAAATACAAACATTTGGAAATTCATGTACTCAGTTGCTGGAAAGAATGGATAAAACAGAAGCTCGAATTTCTGAAAATGAGGATAAACTAACCTTACTCGAAAAAAAAAAAACTAATCTACATGATATGGATATACAGGCTATGCAAAGCAAACTTACGGACTTAGAAGCAAGATCCAGGAGAAACAACATTATTATCAGAGGGATTCCAGAATCTATTCAGTATAATGAATTAATTCCATCCATACTACAAATATTTGCAGTGCTTCTAAATGACTCTGATATGGTGAAACAAATTATTATTGAAAGAGCACACAGAGCTCTGAGAGAGTTACAAGCATCTAACTTTCCTAGACCTGTATATATGAAAATACTTAATTATCAAGATGTAAACAGAATACTTACTACTGCAAAACAAAGTGGAGGCTATATCATGTGGAAAAATAATAAAATATCCCTGACACAGGATCTACCTATACAGGTCAGACAAGCTAGACAGTCTTTGTCTCCATACTGCAAATTTCTTATTGACAAACAAATTAAGTTTCAAATAAAATACCCTAATATGCTTATATTTACAATGGATGGGTCTAAACATGCTATTTCCACCAAAAATGAGGCAAGAAATCTGTTTCTAAAAGTTTTCAAGGCTTTACCTGCATCAGAGACTTGAATTGAACTCTCGTTGGGACTGGCATGCTGCTGAGGTCAGATCCATTGTTTACTGTTACTCGAGGACTGGGTAATCCTTTGTTTTTGTTTGTAAAGCTTTAGGCCTTTTCCTGAGTAATAAAACTGTTTGTTTTTGCTTATCTTGATCATCTGTGCTCGTTTTCTGACGTTTTATGGCTTCTACGAACTGTTTTTGATGAGGAGGAAGACAGGAAATGCCTAAAATGCTGTTGTGGGTGCAGATTTCGTTGTGACACTTCCGGGAGTCTGTCTGTAAAAGCGGTCCCCCATCGCAAATATTTCACAGGGTTTCCAGGCTTGGGAAACCAAAGGGAACTGTTTTAAACACTTTTTTGCTTATTTAACATTAAAATAACACTGTTGTATGGTAAATTAAACACATAGGCACATTTTATATACTTCCCTTATAAATGTTTATTTAGAATCTTGTAGTTATATTATTGAGAGGGTGCAGGGTTTAGTAATGTTTGTATAACTATACTTGCCATTATAGTCTTCCATGTACTGTGTAGAGATGATAATCTACTATATTAATTAGTTAGTAGTTTGCTTTAATATAAAACTATAATAGTGTGAATTTATAACTAGGGATATTAGTAATTAGTAGTTAGCTGTATACTTATTTTAGTATAGGGTTATATTCTAGCATGTTTTTTTTTTCTCTCTAGGTTATATTCGTAGTAAAATGATAACTATGTTTACACATTAAGTCTTTTTATATGCTATTTCTTTTTCTTTTTGCATGCGGTTTATGTATAGATAGCTAATCCAATTATTAAAACCTTCTTTTTCTCATTTTATTTTTTTTTTATATGTACTATAATATTAAATTTTCAATATTGATTTGCTTAAATAATAGTTAACCAAGGAGCTGTAGATCATGACAGTGCTTGTTAGGGAATGTTTAGTTTAGGCTTTGTCATAGTTATGTTAGATTATATAGGTCTTAACTGTGGAACATGTTTGAAATTTTACAATATGGTGTTTTTATATTTGTTTCTTCTCTCTAACCTTTTGTTATTCCATGTTATACAAGACCTATACATGTCCTGATCCGGGGTTATAGTGGGTAAGCACTGGTGTAGGACGGGATATAAGGGTTGCTTCCAGACTATGTATGGTTTTGAATTTACTTTAGTTTTCTTTTATGTTTTCTCTCCAAAACCTTCATTGTACAGCCAACCTTGGAAATGTGGGAATTAGACTCATGGAACGTTAAAGGGCTCCAGAACTTAAAGAAGAGGAAATTATTGTTACATGTCTTATTGCAGGCTAAGGCGTAGTTTATTTTACTTCAAGAAACGCATTTAATGAATGATCAATGGGTTGATATTAAAAAAAAGAAGTGGATCAGAGAAGTAGTAGCATCGGAAGGTAAGTCAAATAGTGCTGGGGTAGCTATTATTATTAAAGATCAATACAAGGAAAAAATTTTGGATTCTAATACAGATAAAGATGGGCAATGATGCTACATTACTCTTGCATCTACCCTACTTGATAAACCTATTTTACTTTTAAATATTTATGCACCCTGTAATGATCAACAAATATTTATAACATCATTGTACTCAATTCTAACACAATTTGATAGATATTATTTAATTATTGGAGATGATTGGAATGCTTACCAAAATCCGAAATTGGATAGATCTTGCCCACAAAGAGCATTTAATAAGCAGGCTGCATTAGCACTGAATTATATTAAAGAGGATTTTCAACTTTATGACCCTTTTCACTATTTGAACAATGTTAATAGTACAAATAATTTTACATTTTATTCCCCATGTCATAAAATGTGGTCCAGAATAGATTTATTTCTGATTTCAAAAATATTGATTAATCTAGAACCTATAGTTGTTATAAATGCACGTTATCTCTCAGATCACTTGAAAATCTCACTGAGTTTTGCTAAGGAGGTAAAGGATACCTTGCGACAAAGAGGTTATAATTTGTCACTTAACCCAAATTTGCTGAATAAGGAAGAAATAATACAAGAAATTACAAATTACCTTAAAGATTTATTGGCTGGCCTAAGGAAACAACAATATACCCTGGATATTGAATGGGCAACAGTTAAAACACTAATAAGAGGGATCCTTTTGCAAAAAGCTTCTTATTATAAAAAAATACTAAACAGGGATATAAAAAATTTAGAAACAAAAATTAAACTACTTGATCAAGAACTGATTCAGAATTTCAATGAACAAAGAGAGAAGGAACTACTTAAATGTCAAAAGGATCTCTTCTTAATTCAAAATAGTAGATTAACATTTCAAGAATATAAGACGCTGGCGAGGTATGCTAATCATGTTCAAACACCATCAAGAGCGTTATCTAGGATCATTAATCAATCGAAAACAACAGTGCAGATTTCGGAAATACAATTTAATAATATAATATATTCTAAAACAGAGGATATCATTAATATTTTTGAGGGAATATATACTAGAATTTATGATGGGCAAAAGGATATGTCCTCACACAGAATTTATGAAAAATTTTTACAATCAATTAAGTTTCCAAAAATAGGAGAGGATATTCAAAATGACTTGGTCAAACCGATATCCGAAGAAGTAGTATATATAATCCAACATATGAAATCACATAAATCACCTGGTCCTGATGGGTTGACAGTGGAGTTTTATAAAAGGTTTGCAGATACTTTCGGTAAGATACTTTCAGTTGTATTTAACTACATAATTAGGAATAAAATTAGTGATCCTCATTTTAACGCTTCAAAGACTATTTTTATACATAAAGCCAATTCAGATCCCCAAAACCCTGATAATTATAGACCGATATCATTAATAAATGTAGATATGAAAATTCTAACCTCTATTATAGCATCTAGACTGAAGAAAATCATGACTCATATAATATCCAAAGAACAGGCTGGATTTATGGCAGGTAGACAAACCAGTGACAATACACTTACATTACATACTATGATAACACATGCTAAACAAAATAATCTTAATGTTTATGCCCTTATAATTGATGCACAGAAGGCCTTTGATAGGGTTGATACAAATCTTTTGTTTGATCTTTTACCTTATTTTTATATTTCCCATGCGTTTGTGCAAATGTTACAAATATTATATATCAATCCCTATACTACACTGTATATTAATAAAAGTTTCTATAAAAGAATACAGATTAAGACTGGAACACACCAGGGCTGCCCTTTGTCCCCTTTATTATTTAATCTTTATCTTGAACCTTTGTTCTTATATATTAAGCAGAATGTCTATCATAATGTCCCAATAAGTTATGGAACCAAAATATTAATGGCAGCTTTTGCTGATGATCTTAACATTTATTGTGCGTCTCCAATATCAGATACTGAAAAAGTATTGAAGGCTGTTAATAACTTTTCAGAAGTCTCTAACTATAAAATTAACTTGAAAAAAAAAACAATATCTTCCCTTTAAAAACACCTAAACCTTTTTCGCTATTACCTTTGGTTGGGCAGGTAACATTTAAAGAAAATATTAAATATTTAGGTATTGAATTTTCTACAGATAATAAAGACTTCTACAATAATAATATTAAAACAATTTGGGACCAAATAATTTCTGATTTTGGGAGGTGGAAAAATTTACGACTGCCAGTATTAGCAAAAGTTTCAATTGTTAAAATGAATGTATTACCATGCTATTATATATTTTCAGGTCAGCCCAACTAAAACTTTCGAAGACATTTTTTAAACAAATTCATAAAGAATTGGCTAAATTCATTTGGGAACCAAAAAAAACCAGGATTTCTTATGATAAATTAATGACCCCAAAAAATAGAGGAGGACTGGAGTTGCCTAATTTTGAAATGTATTATTTAATCGTAAACTCTAATAGAATTCTAAGAATTGCCAACTATGATATCACTAGTAGTAAGTGGATACCAACTTGGGTGATCTTGAATTATAAATATATTTCAAAGTTGAATATTAATCCAAAAGCAATACATTTTTTAGGTAAAGATACTTTGAAATTATATGTGATTACTGAATACATTACAACGGACATAATTTCTTTACAAGACTTATTTCAAGCATTAGATCTGGTTCAGTATATGATGGTTTTTCAACCCTTTCATAGGAATCCTAATTTAAAATTGAATAATCAATTAATTGATCTTAAAAAGTTTCCATTAATAGTTAATTTAACTTTGATTGATACCTATAAATATCTTGAATTTTCGGCCAACCAAATAAGACAAGAATTTAACCTACCTAAAATTATTTTGTTATTATAAGACAAATTAGAGAACTTGCTATAAGTTATTTTAAAAATTTTAAACCTGAAGATGAGACTGTGAATAAATGCTCTGATTTGTGGCAAGCTCTCCAACAGGATATTAAATATATAACAACAACAAATAAATTAATTAAAGAATTTAGATTTCATGATAAAATTTTGTTATCAAACTACTGGGAAGAGAAAATTCTATTGACAGATAAAAGTATTATGTTAAAAGCAATTGACTTGGCTATCAAATCTAATTCTCTTCAAAAATTGATATATACCCAGATGATGATATGGAATAATGCATATTATACACGCCTTACCCTGCATAAATTTAACTCTAAAAACTCTCCAACCTGTCCTTATTGTAAGAATCAACCGGCTGATCTTCTTCATATGTTCTGTAGCTGTAAATGCATATACAAGCATTGGAATTCCCTTAAGATTCAACTTCAGAAGATGGGTTACCAAAGCACAACTTTGTCATGGAAATTTATGATTTTGCATATTCCCCCAAAAGAACTCCCTAGATCACAAAGTATTATATTTATTAATATTTTTTTATTAATGAAGCTTTATATAGCCACAAATTGGTTAGACCCATCTAAAACATCATGGGAAAACTTTAGAGTTTTGGCAACAAGGCATATATTAGCTCATAAACTACTTTCAAATCCACATAATAAAAATATTAATAATCCAAAAATTTGGCAACAGATATTTAATATTATACTAGCATAATACTTTTAACTTGAAGGTGTTAACAATTATTTACATGTTTGGAGAGAATTTTGTAATCAAATTGTTTATTACTTGAAATGTTATTAATTACTCTTTGTTTTTCTTCTAGTATTAATGTTTCACATGGAAGCATTCTTGTAAATATTGTATATTTGTTTGGTGCGATGGTTAGTGATATTAGTTAGTAGTTTTTTTTTTTTTAATTATTGTTCTTGTTTTTAATGATGTATGAAAATAATATAATAATAAAGATTTATTATGAGGAAAAAAAAGTTGGATGATTTGCTTACCATTGTAAAAAGTAAATCTAAAATTAATGATGATGACTGCACTTATACAATTTGCATGGCTTGGAGAACTGTTGTTTCATATATTAATGACTGGACTGATGAACTAAATAATGTTAGGCATAGAGCAAATAGAACACATATAGGAAATGATGCATCTATCTTCTGCAAAGTTCATTCAACTCCTATGAAACAAGACGATGCCGCTGACAACTTTGGAATTCTGGATGTAAGTATTCAGCAGTCTGAGGATCCAGTTTGTTTAGAAGGAAACAAAAAAGAAAGAAAGGAAGAAGTTTACAACAAATAACAAGGAAGACAAAGAAATTGATTAATGACTGTAAAGGAAGGAGAATATGCAGTAAAAAGGTCACTGCTTTGTTATATAGCACACAGGTTACAGGAAATTATGCTATTTTTCTGTCAGAAAACCTGTCTACAGAAAAAGGCATAATTTTTCCAAAGGAGAATGTAGAAAAAAGTGGCAAGGGGTAGGTGAAAAGGAAGAAATCAAAACTGAACATGGAAGGATTGAAGAACATTACTGTAAGAAAAAAAGAAGAAAAAGACGGATGTTGACTACATGACTCAAGCCGTGGGTTTACAATACCAGCTGAATGAGAATTTACTACACAAGGAAACAGTGGGATTAATAAGACTAATGGTGATGAAGATCTATCCTTTATAACAATTGATAGAGCAGATATTACTGCATTAGAAGCTGAAGATTCTTCAGAGCTGGCCAGCAAAGACATTCCTGTAATTGAAGATTCAGTTATTAGCGGAAATGATACTTAAATCTGCAGAGATGATAATGAACATCAAATAGTGTTATGCTTGCCAGGAGCGAAAATAGAAGATGTGAGACAAGCCTTGAATGCCTTAATGTAAGAAAGTATGGATCTGTTTTTATTCATGTTGGTACAAATGACGTCACCAACAAGGATTTTCTGACTGTTAGTAGGGAACTGACAGCCCTCTTAGATTATATAGCTTGTATTGGTGTTAGGACATATTTTTCACAAATCACATATAGAAAGGATAGTCAGGTCACTGTGAATGAAAAAGATTTTTTGGGTAACATGGAAAAAATATCCTGCTTTAAAAAATGGAAATGTGTAGAGAATTCAAGCCTTGTTTTGGGCATATGTGTTCAGAGCGGATGGTGTGCATTTGTCAAGATCAGGGAAAAGAATTTTTGCTGCAGATATTTTGCAATATTTGACAAACACTAGGCAGAATTTTTGCCATTTCAAACTTTTAACAGTTCACAGATAGCAACATTCAATGCATCTCTGATGGTTGTTAATACTTAGCAGCATTAATAATAAAGTTTTTCTATTGAACAATATGCTACGTACCCACAAGACTGATGTTGTCATTGTGAAACATGGTTAAAGAATAATGACTGGAAACCAGTTCTGTCAGGGTATAAATGTTTCTACTGTAACAGCCATTCTAACAAAAATTAAGGTGGAGGTGTTATGATAGGGATTAAAGATAGCTATGAGACCTGTGATTATCACATGTTCAATGATAACACCAATACTATAGACTGTGTAACTATGACAATAAAGACAACCCTGGAACATATAATAATTGTTGGAGTGTATAGACCACCAAAGTCAAGTACAGATGACCTAGAGGAATTCATACATTCCTTGCATGAAACAGAGGAGGGAATAATAATATTAGATGGGGACTTAAATTTAACAGAAACAGACTGGAATAATATTGATTCAACAATGTTAGTAAGGAAATTATTCACAGCGTATTTTCAGGAACAACAATTGCTTCAGACTGTAGAAAAAACCTACTAGGGGACAGAACATACTAGACATTGTATGTGTTCCCAAAGAAATTATTGTTTACCAACACTGATGTGTAGTGATCAAGGGGTTATAAAGGTTACTTTTTTGCTAGATAAATCTGCCAAACTAAAATCTAAGCCAATGCCCAGAAGGTTAATTACAGATTATATGGAAGCAAAACAAAACAGTCACAATGTAAAACTAACTGGAGTGATGTGTTCAGTGGAAAAACTGCAGGTGGAATGTGGAAAGTTTTGAAAGAAAATTTGTTTGAGTGCAAAAAAAATGTTTAACATCAGATCTAGGCATAAAACATCAGGGGGCTGTATTTCCATAAGAACAAGATATCTGATTAAGGTGAGATACAAAAATACAAGAAATGGAAGACAGGTAAAACTACAACTTTGAAAACTGAAATAAACAAGCTGGACAAACAGACTAAGCATAGTGTAAGACAAGATCAAGAACATTTTGAAGAAAATTTTTATAAAGATATTGAGCACAATAGGAAACCTTTTTATAGATACATAAGATGTGAAAGGAGTAAAGACACACAGACTGATAAACTGCAGATTCTAAAATTTATTCTCATAAACAACAGATTATAGATCTATTTAAAAAAATCTTATGCAAAACAGTTTGGCTCCACAAAAGGGGTAGTGAGTTGTCCTAGTGACATCCAGGTAACCCCAGATACTGGATTCAAATTAGATTTTATTGAAAAAGATCTGTGCAAACTGGATCCAAACGAAGCACAGGAAGAAGACAGAATTAGTAACAATGATCTGAGAACACTTTGGCAAGAACTTACAGTACCATTATATCTATTATTCACTAGGTCATATAAGTATGGGGAGATTCCTCAAGATTGGAGACATGCACTTATTAAACCTGTTTTTAAGGGAAAGGGGGGTAGGACAAATCCAGAATCATATAGACCCTTAAGTCTACTTTCATGTTGTGGAAAAATAATGGAGAAGGTAATATTGCATACGTTCTTGTCAGAACTGCGTAGGTTAGGACTTGAAACCATATATAGTGAAACAAAACCAGCCAAACTGCACTTCACCAATGGCAACTGGGATGACAAACAACAGATTTATTAAAATAGACACAACTTTACCAGCAATATAAGCGCATTCATCTTACAGTTAAGATTTCTTCAGATATCTTAACTGTAAGATGAAATTGCTTATATTTCTGGTAAAGTTGTGTCTATTTTAAGAAATCTGTTGTTCTGTCATTCCAGTTGCAGTACTTGAAACCATATATCAGCATGCATATGTTGAAAACAGATCTATTACCACCTGTAGCATGATGTTCTATAACAATATAATAACAGCTATGAATGAAAAATTGTGCTGTTATATAATTTATATAGATTTAACTTGAGCATTTGACAGGGTCATGCACAAAACACTGATCAAGAAATTAGTACAACTAGGTATTGATGTACTGTTGATAAGATGGATAGCTGCATGCCTTACAAATAGGATATGACAAGTATCATATAGCAACTGGACAGGTGAAATCCTTGGTCACAGTCAGGGTGTGCCACAGGGCTCTGTCCTAGGCCCTTACTTGTTTAGATTGTCTTTTTGACCTAACATTTTCATCTGAGGTGTTCTACAGTCTATATGCAGATGACCTGAAATTGGATAAACTGATTACATGTGTTACAGATAAGGCATGTCTGCAAAATAACTTGACTAAATTGACCATTTAGGCACAGGAGAATATGCTGATAAATACACCAAAAATGAGCATATGAGATTTGGGAGACATAAATTGAAAGGTGAATATTTAACACAGCACACAGTGATTACAACTGTAGACTCATTTAAGGACCTGAGTATATGGGTATATTCAGCTATCAGTTTTTCTAATCATATCAACCAACTGGCTAATGATAGTTATCGAACTATAGGTTGTATAACAAATTTATAAAGTATATGAAATCAAAAATAATGAAGTCATTGTTTGTTAGTTACATTAGACCCAAACCTAAGTATGGAATAACAATATGGAAACCGTATAAGAAAACAAGCCTGAGTAAACTGGAAAGAGTACAGTGGAAATATACCAACGGAATACATGGATGTGAAAATTTAAGTTATTATGAAAGATTACAATATTTGAACTTGTACAGTGTATCTTATAGATATCTAAGAGAAGATCTTATTCAGGTATATCGGGCATTTAGTGATAACTACTTCTGGGAATGTTTGGGATTAACAAAAAGTACTAGAGAATCATCAGATAATTCTGAGATTCAGAAATTCAGGCAAAGTAATCCAGACATGGAAAACTTTACAATACAAAAAGTAAGAAGACTAAGAGGAAAAGTAGAACAATAGATTAGTAATGGAGAAGTCAAAGAAATAGAAATTGAGGTTATGGAGCAGCTTCAAAGAGAAGGATTCAGTGTAGAAAGTCAAATGCAGAAAGCACCACAACAGGATAGAGCAATGGATATCCAAATTAAGGGGAAACCAGTGGGACAGAAAGCAATTGGTCAGGTGCCATATCAAGATATTTTGGAGCCTTCCACAGGAAACCAGTATAAATCTTCACTTGAAGCTAGACAACAAGGGAAGGAACAGGAAACTGTGGAAACTCTGATGCAGTCAATGTTAAGGAGTGATAGGCCAGTGAGTTCCCATATGACAGAGCTACAGATGACACAGATTGAAATTGAACAGAATGTGCCACAGGAAGATGTTATAGAACTTTCTATATAATGCCGTCAGGAAACAGAAAACAAAAGATGTGCCCTCAGTGTGGAAGAAAATGAGCTAAGAGAAGAGTTACTTGATTTAATGGACATGGATAGATATATTAAGATCAATGAGAGAAATAGACTGCAGAAGGTCAATAAAACCCAAAAAGTAAGAAATCTGATAAAACAAATGAATGCAGTAATTAGGACTGTTCATAGAGATCCATGTGATATAACATAAGTAAACAGGATATATTACTGTGCTGCTAAATTAGTAACTAAGGTTCCACTACAAGATCACAGGGTAGTGAGGGAAAGGAAGGGGAGAAATCGAATACCATCATGGAAGTGTCGCACAGGGAAAACTATAAAGCAATTAAGACAAGAAATGTCACTGTTAGAAGATTATAAAAGAAGGAATAGAGGAACAAAACTACTAAGAAAGACAGATGTGATTAAAGCAATGCACAGTACTAGAGCAGACCAGGATTTATCATGCACTATCGTAAATAACAAACTAAAAATTACAGCACAGGCAGAAAAACTTAGGAGATACACAGATAAATATAAGGGAATAGTACAAAATACGCAATTTATTGATGACCCAAAAAAGTTTTATTGAGAACTGTGAAATAAGGTAAAAGGAATTGAAAAAATGCCAAAAAAGAGGAAGTAGATATATTTTGGAGCAGTATCTATGAAGATCCTGTGGAACATAATAAAGATGCTAAATGGATAGAAGAAGTAAAAGAAAGAATAAGAATTTTAAAGGTACAGGATATGAAATGGGATGAAATAACAGCCAGAGAGATTGAAACAAAGTTAAGAAAAGCCTCTAACTGGAAAACCCCAGGCCCAGATGCAGTACCTAACTTTTGGTCAAAAGTATTAACATCTTTGAATGAGGATTTAGCCATGAGTAAGAACTATTTATATGCACACCCAGAACAGACACCTCACTGATTAACAACAGGCAAAACAATGCTCTTACTTAAGAGTGAAACTGCAAGTAACCCTAAAAATTATAGGTTCATAGGTTCATAGGTTCATACTAGGCTATCTGCCCTAGGGCATTTATAAGCCTAGCCAGAATGTGTTTGGCTTTCGCCACCCATTTTAAATTTATTTTGCTATGCCCTTTTTCGAGGTTAGTATACTGTGCCTCTGTCTAACAGTGACACAGAAGTGATACCCGGGGTAAACCTACGATCTCCGATCCACTCATCAAGATTCCTCTTGAAGAGAGTCAATGAGAAACTCTGCCTAACCTGGACTGGGATTTTATTCCAGAGTGAAGGGAGCCTCTGGGTTATGAATCTGTCCCTCCAGCATGTCCTATTTATTTCAGTGCTGAGGTTCAAGTCTCTCGAGCACGTAGCTTGATGGGATTTGGATTTTCTGAGGTGCAGCATGTCCATTAATTCAGGGTTGGACATGGCTTTATACATCAGGCACAGATCGCCTCTGAACAGGCGGTATGCCACTGAGTAGAGCTGAAGTTTCTTTAACCGGGCAGCATATGGCATCTGTTTGAGCCCTTTGATCCTCTTGGTGAGGTACTTTTGGGGTCTTTCCAGTTGCTGCAGGTGTCTGGTAAGGTACATCCCAAAAGGGGCATTGTACTCAATTATGGGCCTGATGAGGGATGAGTAAAGAGGCACGATGACCTCCCCTGATCTAGATGTGAATCCCTTCATGATTAGGTGGGCTATATAAAATGTTTTTCTAACCACTTTGGCTACATGGTTGTCAAATGAGAGATTGCTATCAACTTGGGTCCCCAGGTCCCTAATTACTTCTTCTGTACTTAATAGATTACCACCTATGTGGTAATTTGTGGGCACTTTGTTTTTGTCAAAGGGGATGACTATACACTTTTTGGCATTTAGCTTGAGGCCATGGCTCTGGCACCAGTTGTCTGTTTCTATGAGGCCCTTTTGGAGGATGCTTGTGTCGGCTGAAGAGTCGATTATGGTGCCCAGTTTGCAGTCATCTGCGAACTTGGTCAGCCACAGTCCTTCCGTGTTGACCTGTACCTCCGAGAAATATATACCGAACAAGAGAGGTCCCAGGACTGAGCCTTGTGGGACACCACTTGTAACTGGTTTGAAGTCTGACATGGCTCCAGCAATTCTGACCATGTGGGTTCTGTCCTTGAGCCAGTTTGCAATCCATCTAGTGACATAGGGGTTTATATTTAAGCTATTGAGCTTATCTATAATGCCCGAGTGGGGTATTGTATGGAAGGCTTTTGCGAGGTCAAGGTAGGCTGTGTGGACCACCTTCCCCTCGTCAATGGCCTTGGTGACTGTTTCAAAGAAATCAACCAGGTTTAAGAGGCAGGATCTGCCCTTAACAAAGCCGAACTGGGTAGGATCCAGTGTCTGTAGGTCCCCAATATCTTTATTTATGAGGTCCATGATGATCCTTTCCATAGCTTTGCAGACCAAGCTAGTCAGGCTTATGGGGCGATAGTTTCCAGGATCCGTTGAGGTACCACCTTTATGGAGAGTGACCACTGTTGCTGTACGCCACTCTTTGGGCACATATCCTGTAGTAAGGCTGAGATTGAACAGTAGTTTTATGTTTGGGTTTAGCTCTTCTTGGAGTTCATGTAGGGCAGCCGGGACACCGTCTGGTCCCATTGATGCTGTGTTTTTGCGTTGGAGAGCGCGGCTCTTACTTGAGCATCTGAGATGTCAGGGGGGCAGCACTCTGCTGGGATAGATATTTGTCCTTTTGGTGGGGAGGGTGTTTGCGCTGAACCTGTCAGCTAGGATGTTGGCAATGTCTGTGGGTTCAGTGTATTTTTTGTCATTTTGGACTAATTCTGAGCATATCTGGGAATTACCACCCAGGTTCCTAACATAACTAAAGAAAGCCTTGTGATTATCCTTAGTGTCCTGTGCAATTTTTCTCTCGAAGCTGGCCTTAGACAATTTTATGAGTGCCCGTAGTTTTTGCTAATACTGATCAGTGATGCCTTCCCTTTATTGGGATTTTGCTCTATCATTTAGCAGCTTCCTCCTTCTATTGTATAGTTTGTTTATGGCTGGGGTCCACCAGACAGGACGTCTGCCTTTGGAGGATTTGGTCTTGGTTTTATTTGGGATCGCATGATCCAGGCATTCCTGAAGGTGTTCATAGAATGCGTTTATAAAGGATTCTGCGGTCTGGGCCGTATTTTCCACAGGCCCGGGGACTTTGAAGGATTCCACCTCGGTTTTGAGGAGTGTGAAATTTGCTTTAGAGAAGTTTTTTGCTGTGGTTTTCTGGGCAGGGGGTGGGGTCGGGATGTGAATATCCAGTGAGATTAGTTTATGGTCTGATCTTACCAGTGAGGGATACACTTCTGGTCTGGAGCATAGAGTCCCCATGTTGGTGATGATCAGGTCCAGTATGTTTTCTCCTCTTGTGGGAGTGGTAACAAGTTGTTCCATAGCATTTGAGTTTATAAATTCTAGGAACCTTTGGGCTAGGGTGTTGGAGCTAGAGTAATGCTCCCAGTTTATGTTTGGGTAGTTGAAGTCGCCCAATACAATGGTGTTTGGAGAGACCTTCTTATTTTCCAGTGTTCTCAGGAAGGCCGAGTGGGGTTCCTGGGTTTGGGAGGGTGGTCTGTAGCAGGCTATAAACTGGAAGGCAGTTTTACCCACTGTTAGTTGCACATGGATAGTCTCTGATGCTTCGTGCTTTGCCACCAACCTGGAGGTGTGGGTATCTTTGATGAATATCGATACTCCCCCTCCTTTTGTGGTTCGGTCCAAGTTTTGGGGCCGAAAAGCATGGTATGAGGTATAACCTGGTAGTACTGGGGTGCTCTCGGGAGCCCTAAACCAGGTTTCTGTTACTGCACAGATATCGATGTTCTCCATGCTAAGAAGAGTTTCGAGTGCATGCATCTTAAGGTTTAGACTTCTGGCGTTGAGTAGCATTATTCTTAGTTTCTTATCCCTTGTGATACCTATGGAGGTGGGTTTGTCTTTTGAGCCTTGCCTAGAAAAGGCACTTTGGGGGTAGCAAGAGCCTTTGCCAATATCCGAAATCCCAGGGGTGACAGGTGCAAGCCATCCCTAGCGAAGCATCGTGGCTTGTCGAGCATATCATCCCAAGCTGACAGGCAATGGATCCCCTTTGAATGACACCAGTACTTAAGCCAATTGTTGAAATTGATCATCTTGTCTTCATATTGTAGCATCATTCTTGGTGAGGGTAAGATGCTACTCAAGGTCAGGGTCATACCAGCCTGGGCTACATGCTCAGAGAGCTCCTTTATGTCTCTTTTCATGTAGTCCAGGGAGGTATGTCTCAGGTCATTCACACCAGCATGGACAATGACTGAGTCATATTTGTACTTGCCTTGGAGTGACCTGAGTGCTTGTGTTATGTGGCAGATCCTAGCACCCGATAGGCTGCTCACCATGACCCTCTCCTTGTTCAGCCTGGTGAGCGGGACGTCAGTGTGCCTGACGATAGAGTCACCTATTACAAGTGTATGAGGTGTGTTGTTTAGTCTTAAGGGCTGTGACTGTTCGGCACACTGGCTTTGTGAGATATGTGTTGCACATGTTTTGTTTTGGGGTAGCGGTTGCTTGGGTGTCTGCTTTGGAGGTCTCTGCTGCTTAGGCAGATCTTTATTTAGAGCCTCCAAGTATGTTTTTGTGTGATTATGTGTTTGGTTTGCTGTTGTGGTAGGTCTATGTGAGACTGGAATTGTAGTGAGTGTGGTTTCCTTCTCCTCTTGACTGGTTATGCCAGTAATGAGTTGAGAGAGCTTAGCCTCCAGTTTGGCTATATGGCTGCATCTCTCACATGTGTTGGAAGTTGTTGGGAGGAGGAGAGGGTTGTCTGTGTACATGAGGCAGTTGTAACATTGCCTCAAGATTCCCAGATTCACCAGCTGGACCAGAGGAGATTGACAACTGACCTTTGGACATGCTAGAATAATATTGGGAATTCCTTAATAATTGAAAACAAGGGCCAGTGGGGAGTGAGGGTGTAGTGCTTTTAATTTTTTGTGCTGACTTATATAATTGCTTTAGTGAGCAAGTGCCAGGTAACTTAAGTGCAATGTGTTACAGGTAACTTAAATGCAAAAATGACAAACAGTAACTTTCTTTCAAGTGAAACAAGGAAATAAGTACAGTAAGCAATGCAGATATCACTAGTGATCCACAGAAGTGCTGAAAAGCTGTGTATTAGGTGGAATTAGTGTTCCAGGGAAATAACAAGCAAACAAACAACAAGCATATAAACAAAGTTAGATTCAGCAGGCCTGGATCTAGTCTATGCTTCAGCAAACAAGGTGTACCAATTTCAGTAAGATACAGTTCAAATATTCAGGCACTATAAACCTTTAACCAGAAATTCCCAGCTCAGAAGGGCAGAGTCCAGCCTCTTCTCCCACAAGAGTGCAGACCACAAACCTTCTTAATGTAAAATAACTGGCCTGAAGCCCAAGTGCTTAAACCAGAACTAATACACTTTAAGAATAACAGACACTGGGCTCTCAATCAGCAGTTCCCAACTTAGAAGGATGAAAGCTACCTGTCCTGCCACCACAGTGCATGCCACAAACCTTCCTAATGTAAAACAACTGGTCTGAAGCCCAAGTGCTTAATCCAAAAGACTTAGAATGATAGCTACACTTTAATCAAGTTACTACCAAGCAGTAATAAATACAATTGAATACTTTAGAGAATGCCTGGATTAGTGCTCAAGTTACACAAACAAAGCTAGATCCAGCAGGCCCGAATCTAGTCTATGCCACAGGAAACAAGGCGCACCAACTTCAGTAAGAAGCAGATCAGATATGCATGCACTATAAGCCTTTAACCAGAAATTCCCAGCTCAGAAGGGCAGAGTCCAGCCTCTCCTCCCACAAGAGTGCAGACCACGAACCCTCTTAATGTAAAATAACTGGCCTGAAAGCCCAAGTGCTTAAACCAGAATTAATATACTTTTAGAATAACAGACACTGAGCCCTCAATCAGCAGTTGCCAACCTAGAAGGATGTGAGCTCCCTGTTCTGCCACTACAGTGCAGACCACAAACCCTCTCAGTGTAAAACAACTGGTCCGAAGCCCAAGTGTTTAAACCAAAAGGCTTAGAATGAGTTACACCAAGCAGTAATAAATACAATTGAGTACTTTTAAGATGATGCAAAAGTAAAATAAATTAGGTAGAAACACAAGTACAGTAAAAGCAGATGAAATTTTTTTTTTTTTTTCTGAACAAGTGCTGCGATCAAAGAAACAGATTTGAGTGCTGAAACTAGAAAACTGGCTAGTTATAAGAAAAAAAAACTAAGCTAGAAGGCTTCCCTCCAACACAGAAGGGCTTGGGGGCTCAAAAGCTTACAAATAATCTATACCACTTAACAGGAAAGGCAGGAAACAAGCTTTTTTTTTTTTTTTTTTTTCTGTTTCCCAGATGCTCTCTTTGTACACAGTAGGAGTGCCTGAAATCAGAATATGATCTCACTGCGCTCAGTTGAGTGAGCAAATGAGTTGGGCCCAGAAGGAGTATCCAAACACAAATTTACAAGAGGGGCAGGCAGTTTCAAGGCCACTAAGATTAACACCAAAACAAAAACAGGGAGAGTGGGTGGGACTAACTGGAAAGCAGAGTCAAAACTTCCAGTTCAGTTAATATTCCTGCAACACAGTCAAAATCAATTTAAATACTGTATTTTTCTGAAAAAAAAGTGCAGATAAAGGTACTTAAATTCTCTTATACGTCCAGTTGAATACAGCAAGTTCTTAGCTGGCCAAAGCTGGGGTTTTTAAGCAGAAAATATTTCACACTGTACCACTTAAATAGGCAAGGACAGGAAATCAAAGAATGTGGCTACCCCCACACCTGTAATTACTAGCAAATAACAAAATTCAGCAAACACTGACTAACTTCCAGTTCAGTTAATATTCCTGCAACACAGTCAAAATCAATTTAAATACTGTATTTTTTTTGAAAAAAAGTGCAGATAAAGGTACTTAAATTCTCTTATACGTCCAGTTGAATACAGCAAGTTCATAGCCGGCCAAAGCTGAGGTTTTTATAGACCAATAACTTGCCTTCCGATGATGTATAAACTATACATGGGAATTGATGCTGACAGAATTTATAGTCATTTAGAAGAAAACTCAATTATGGCAGTAGAAAAAAAGGGCAATAAAAGAAAATCATATGGAACAAAGGGTCATTTGTTGTTAAATAAAGTTATAGTGGAGAACTGTAAAAATGGGAATATTCTAAGTATTTGATAGTATCCTACATAATATCCCACATTCATGGATAAAAGAGTGCTTAATAATGTATAAGATACACCCTACACTGATTGGCTAGGGTCTATATTGGAACATTGAATGTTCTAAATAGGGAACGCTCACATGAGCAAAAATGCAGGACCTCAAAATCATTATTGTGGGGGGCTGCATTCACCACACACCCCGTTAAATATATATTCCAACTCCAAGATTGCACTACAGTGAGGAAACGGCAAATATTCTGATCTTCACTGTACTGCGATAAAAAAATGCCTTTGAGGTCCTGCATTTTCACTCATGTGAGCATTTACTATTTACAGCATTCGATGTTCTAATATAGACCCGATTGACTACATTATAGTAACCATGAAACAATGGCAGATGGCTTTGCAATTAAGCCATGATAAAGGACAGATTATTATCCCAGGGATAAAAATTAAAAAGGGGATATTCCAGGGTGAATCTCGGTCACCGTTGCTATGCTGTCTTGTCATTAATCCATTAAGCTGTTTACTTAAAGGCTTAGGCCATGGCTACACTTTGGCTTCTAGAAAAAAACAAAGTCTAATAACTTCTCATCTTCTCTTTGTCGGTAATTTAAAACTGTATAGCTCATCAGATGAGGAACTGAAAGCATAGCTGCAGGTTGTCAAAACTTTTTCAGATGATATTAGAATGTCATTTGGTCTTTATAAATGTGCAAAAGCAACCTTTAAAAAAGGAAAACTGCAACACCAGGAAAACATCAGTTCGGGACAAGAATGTGATATAAAAAGAACTTGAGCAAGAGGGAGTGTATAAATACTTGGGAATTGATGACGGATCAGCAATAAAACATGAACAAATGCAAATAAAACTCTTTAAGGAATACTTTAGAAGACTTAAGTTAATCCTGAGAACGGCATTGACATCTAGGAGCAAGAGCCAAGCTATAAATCAATTTGCTCTTCCTGTCCTAACGTACAGTTTTGGAGTAATTGACTGGCCCCAAAAAGTGTTGGACAGATTAGATATCAAAACAAGAAGGATGCTTCATGCTCAACAAATAATTTATAAAAATCAGTGTATAGCAAGATTACAGATTCCCTGTTCCGAAGGAGGGATGGGCCTCCTTGAAATTGAGTACATGTATAGATCTGCAATCGTGGGACTCCACACATATCTACTGACCTCACAAGATCCAAATGTAATGAGAGTTTTCAAACATGAGGAGTATAAATCTAAGATTACTTCTCTGCTTAATTTAGCAGAAGCATATTGACGTCAAGCAGGAATGGAAATCAAACCAGAAGTAGATAAAAACCAGGCTACGCACACACTGGTTTACAAAGTCCATTGAACATGTGGAAGAAACAGACAAATGTAGGTTTTGTAAAACCGAATTGGAAACAGTCACTCACCTTGCTGCTGGTTGCGGCACACTAATGGCAGAAGAACTGTATACTGAAAGGCATAATAATGTGGTGAGACTGTTGCACTGGGGATTGTGCAAACATTATGGTATTGACATGGATGAAAAACACTGGAAACCTGAGCCACAAAGCATCTTAGAAAATGATGAAGTTCATATCACATGGCATCACCCCACTACCAACAGTCCAAAAGATAGATGCTATATAACTGGATATAGTGGTCCAAGAAAAGAAGACAAAAGTAGATCATTGAAATTGCCACACCTAGTGACTACAGTGTTTTGCATACAGAGAGACACAAAGTCATAAAATATCAGGATCTGCAGGCATAAATAAGAGCAATGTGGAAGAAAGATACCCAGACAGTTCCAATAGTAGTAGGAGCAATGGGTCGAAAAGAATGTATAATCATAATTTGATGTTACCAATACATGTAACTCCATACGAACTGCAGAAGGAGTTATTACTGGGTACATTGTGGGTGCTGCGAAGAGCACTACTGGCTGACATCAAACATTGAAACAATGCTAATTTCATGAACTTTAATCATACTTTGACTTAGGAATGGGGTCCATTCCCATCATGTTATTAGAAAACCAAAAGACTTGGAGAAATTAAAAAAAAAGATTCTATGGAAATGAGAAATGTACTAATTTTTTCTCTGACAGAGTAGCTGATATATGGAACAGACTACCAATTTACATTAAAGCAAACACTAGTTTAGAACAGCCTGGACACTTATTATGGGAAAACGTGTTTTGGTATATTAGCAATCTACAAGGGCATTAATGCCTGTGCTTGAATTATTTGTATGTATGTATATATGTCAGTATGTATGTATATGTCAGTATATATCTATTTCATACTACATAGCGATAGACATACTATGCATGTGAGAGAGGGACAGTGACAGACATATATGTATATGTATATGTCTGTACGTATAGACATTTATACATAACAGATCATTTTGATGAAGGAGCAACAGAGTTGCGTTCATTTTAACTAAATGTATGGGCATGCCCAATCAGTACTTATATTGTGACTCAAGGCCACATCTACCTGTATTCCAGTCCGGCATTTTGTATTTTACAGACATTAACATCTGCCCCTGTTTTGCAGTGGTGCACTTCACTCAAAATGTCCACTGCATTCCCAAGCTGTCTGCTGTACTTAAAATGTGACTGAGGTTGGTAATGTAACACCACCAACAGACTGACAGTCTGCATACCTCTCAACTGTCCTGATTGTCACAGAATGTCCAGAGTTTTGCCTCATATGTTTGGTCTGTACCTCATACATTTGTGGTCTTCTGTTGAATTATTGGTTATTGTTGTCAATATGTTCTACTAACTACAGACAAACAATTGTGTTTCAGACTTTATATACTTCAGAGACAATGTAATAATGCAACACCCTTAATTCCAGCAAATTTCTAGGTTTATGTGACCGATATTTAATCTGTCCCTATGTCTGGGCTTTTGTCTCCCCAATCTTTCTGGCTTTGTCCAGATTTCTTGCACTAAGAGGTTGACAGGTATGACATTCTGTGAAAACACCAACATAGTACTACCTCACATGCAAAAGATGTGAGTAATTCCAGATAAGAAACATCAGCACCATCACCCATGCTAGCTACCCTAGTCCACTGAGCCACACAGGTCGCTAGACAAAGAGGAGTCATTCATCACATAATCAACAGCATACATATGTGAATTGTTATCCTGCGTGAGAAGAAACATACAATGTGTGAGTGATATCGATGTTACAGCCCTGAGATTGCCATGTTCCACTGATATACTATAGCTGAGTTTCTGTTAAAGTGGTTATATGGGTACACTGCTGTGTTAGGGGTGGGGGAGCAACAGCACATGGTCAGCTTGGGTAAACAGTAGTCCAAATATCATGTGTACCAACTGTTTAACATCTCTCTTGCCTGATGTTGTGAATATTCCAACCATGAGGCCTAGTAAATATTAAGAACACATACTACTGGACTGGGTATCTCTAGTCCCATGTGGATGTTAAATATGACCAAATAGCCCACTATATTTACTTGCATAACAGCAGCAGATCCATGCATATGGTACTTTGCAAGCAGAAACGAGAGCAATGTGGAAGAAAAATACCGAGATAGTTCCAATAGTAGTAGGAGCAACAGGTCCTATAAAAAAGAGGCTACACTCATATTTAGATATGCTATCAATACATTAAACTCCATATGAATTGCAGAAGGAGTCATTACTGGGCACATTGCAGGTGCATTGAAGAGCACTACTGTCTGACATTAAAGAGGGAAACAATACTAATTTCATGAACTTTAATCATACTTTAATTTAATAATGGGGTCCATTCCCATCATGGTATTAGAAACCCAAAAGATTTGGAGAAACTAAAAAAGAGAGAAACGATACCTTATTATAGTAATCCTTACAATTAGTGTGCAGGGTGGAGACTTACCTTGTGAATGCAGCAGTAGACAGAACTGCAGTTCAGGGATGACTCTGTGTGATGCAAGCAGTACACAGCCAATACATGGATATGTGCATGTTGTGTGGGTTGCCTGGCTTCAGCTGTTTCAATATATGTATGTGAGTAGGAGTAAGGTGTTGGTCCCTAGGGCCGTAGGTTGCCAGTGAATGTGCTATGCATTGTCTTTTAGCCAATGCCAGGACATACTGGACACACTTAGTCTGCCTACAGGGACATCATCAGGGGGCTCCTCCTCGGACTCCTCCTGTGAGTCTGGCTGTGGTTACCTAGGCACTAGTGGGGGGCTGTGTATCCCTTCCCTTTGCTAATCTTGATGCAGCTGCTTCTGCAGGATCATATCGTGTAGCATGACACATACTGTGAACATATGTGCACATGTGGCTGGAGAGTACTGCAGGGCTCCACCAGATATATCAAGGCACCAGAACCATGACTTAAGCAACCCAAACACATGCTCTATGATATTCCCAGTTTGAGTGTGTGCCTCATTATGGCATTCTTCCATGGGTGTGTGTGCATTTCTGATGGGCGCCATCATCCATGGTTCCAGTGTGTAGCCAGCATCTCCCATTAAATGGTCATGTGGGATGCCCCCCCCCAGCAAACCTCTGGTACAGCTGTGATCCATGCCTGATATGGGAGTCATGATAACTTCCAGGGCTGCCAGCACACACATTCATGATAATGCCTTGGGCATTGCACATGGCCTTGCAGTTGATGGAGTGGTACCCCGTGTGGTTGACATAGATTCTACCCTCCTCACCAGGTGGTGCCATGATGTGTACATGAGTGCAATCTGTGGCACCCAGTACCTCAGGGTAGTGTGCTACATGGTAGAAATGTTGGATATTGCTGGCCCTCACTTCAGGGGTAAGGGGAAAATGAATGTGCTCACTGGCATTTAGTAGCATGGCATCCAGGAACTAGTGGAGTACCCTGGATGCTGATGCCTGTGAGACCCCCCCCCCCATCATGTCCCCAGTTGGTCTTTGGAAGGTACCTGTGGCTATTATCCTATGGGCTAAACATACCTTTGTTTCCACTGGGATGCGTTCCCTTCTGTTGGCTCTGGGTCTGAGTTGAGGGTGGCAGTACTCAGTGAGTTCTTGTAGTATGTCCCTGTCCACCCTGTAGTGCTCTATAATCTCCAGCTCATGTAGCTCCTGGAAGGTTACCCTGGTCCTGAACACTCTTTTCCTTCTCTGCCTAGGCCTATTGGCAGCAGCAGCAGCATTGACTTCAGCATCTAGCACATACAAATGTAGCAGACCTGCAGCAGCCCCTAGCAGTCTTTCAGTTAAAATTCCCAAGTCTGTACTCCAATGGTGCAGAGTATGGGGGATAAATCAGATTGTAATGTGTATGCTTAATTTATAGTGCTCTACTGTAGGTGCTGCCTGCGTGATTGACTACCTATGATGCAGTGCACCTGCCTAATATATCACTGACATAATTTAATGGGCCAAGTTTAAGTTAAACAAGGACGAACAGTAATTAATAACATCATTGGCCTTTTAGATACTCTCAGCAATGTGGTGTGGTGCGCAAACATGCACCCCATAGGTAAACAAAGCTTAGCAGTCAGTGGACACCCACCCAGACTTGAATGCTCAGCATAGTACTGCATTACTCAAACATGTGCCCTGTAGGTAAACAGAGCTTAAAAGTCAGTGCACACCTCCCCAGACTTGCACACTCAGCATGGCAGTGAACTGAGCAAACAGGCACTGCTAAGCTCTAATCAGCTCAGAAGTTAGTGGACACACCATCTCCTGATGACAGCTACCTCCTCTGTGAACACCAACACTGTTCTCTGCCTTCACGGAGGAGATCTGTGGACATGATTACTCCATTTTGCTATTCAGTAACTCCACCTCATTTGCATAGGGATCAGTGCTCACAAACTGGATACTACACAAGTCCAAGCCCTACCACGTAAGCAACAGCACCAATGCACCATTGTAGATACTGCACGCAGGGTCCTGTAATACATTTCTGTCTCATGATATCAATTTTGATTTTTCCACCTTTTTTTTTTATAAGATGTTTCTGCTCTGTGATGAGCTATGCAAACATGCCCAGATTATTAAAAAAAATTAGTTTTAACATATTTACTGTAACTTTTGAGTCACACAGAGAATAGTTTCACTCATATCTGTGTGTACTATGCCATTTCTGTCCATCTACCTACATTTTTGCAGCTCTTTTTGCCTGTCTATAGTCCTGTACATGGAATTTTTCTATGTGCATTATGGGCAGTGACACAGGGTCTGCTGGGCTGCCTGTCTGCTTGGTGGATTGCTCTACCTGTCTCATTTGCATGAGATTCACCTGCTTACAAGGTGCTTTGCATGCCATGGAGCTTCCTGTATTGGTGTGTGCATGTGCTCCACTCAGCAGTGTTTACTGGATCAGAAACCTGCTTTCATGTAAGCAGCATGGCACAATGCCTACATGGTAAAAAAGACTGTGCAGGCTTTATTAAATTCCCCACCAGAGATTTGATTTTTTTAGAAATGCAGGACATTTGGTGGAGATTGATGTTAGGGAAACTTTCTGTTAAGTGTGCTATGAAATATAAACAAGTATGTGATAGGCTGTGTAAAGTTTGTAATGCCATATTTCTTTTTTAGAATGTAATATAACAAAAATGATTTGGTGTTTGCATGAAATAGAATTAAAAACAATGAATTTTTTTTTCAAAACTGGATATGAACATTATTATGTACAGAATGCATGCTTATAGAAGAATAATTAAGTCCACAGGCAAGTTAATTGCAGGATCTTATCGATTGTTTGCAATTTATGATGTAAAGAGCTATCATGTAATCAGATTTGCTGCAAGCAAGGTGCTATACCTAAGATTAAAAAAATGATTATGGAATAGAGGACTGGATCTGTAGTGCACAGAATGCAATGATTATACTCCTATATTCAGAAGAGATGAATCAGCGTTAAGCATCAGAGTGGCACACCACCTGACCTTAACAAATGTTAATCACACCCTGCTATCATTGTTAAGGCTGAGTCCCACACTAGGCAATAAAATCTGCCTGTACTGACAAGCAAATGACAGTAGCAGAAGAAAAATATGTTTCTGCCACTTTGGGTTCTTGTAACATGTCCTTAAGTTCCTCTAACTGACTTAGAAAGTTGCTATAAAAACAGAATTTGAGTTAGCATGTATTTTCTGAAGGATAAGGACTCTGAAACTCTGAGGCATGTCATTAATTAGTGACTTCAATCCTCAGTGGTTTGTTTGAAACCCACAGATTTTATAAGGGACAAATCAAAAATATGAAGTAATAATCTGGACATTCTGCAAAAATATGGACAGTCGAGAGACATGGAAGTTAAGTGTATATCATTACACAGCCTTTCTGACAGTGTCCATTAAGTGTTTTACAGTTTTGAAAGCTGGAAAAACAATAGGTAATTTTTCTCCATGTAACTAGTAGTACATGGAGCAGATAAAGCTCCATGCACTACAAAGAATTATGATTATCTCACTGATCATAACCCTGTATTATGTGTTCTCAATATGGATGCCAAGATCCATCTGTCGAGCTTCAACCTTGAGGTGAATTACTTGCCATCCATGTCTTGAACACATAATAAATGGTTATGATCAGTAACCTGATTATAATCCTACATGTTATGTTTTGTTATGAATATTTTATATAATGTAAGAAAAAATCCATTTTTGAATAATATTTTGGTTATAAAATTATGATGTGCAAATAAATAAATAAAACGCTCACTACTTTTCACAAGTGCCATGGGATCTTTTATATCCATCTGAGCCACCACTAGCTCAGGAAGATGGGGTCTCAGTTTAACATTTCATACAAGGGACTGCACACTCAGGAGAGTAGCACCCCACAATGCACAGTAGAGCTGTATAAGGTGAAAGTAAAAATGTATATAGAGTCTAGCTATAAAAGAAAGGTTATATATGTATTATTTATGATAAAGTTATATTATGAGTAAATAAACAGTGCTGCAGCATGAGGCATACGTGAAGATGTATAAATACACAGTAAAGCTGAATAAGAAGGGATATACCTTCCTCATGTAGCTGGCAAATGATCAAGGTGGGATGGGAAAGAAAGAGGTAACTGGGAACATATGTTTTGGGAGTGCAATGGGTTGTCAGACCTTAAAACTTCCCTACAGAGTACCCTGTTAGAAATATTAGGTGAGCAAATAGGTGTAACTAAGGAAATTATTTGTTTTTTTAGCTGGGATATAGTTCATTTCTGGGGTCTGCCAAAAAAGCAATTACTAGAAACGGAAGTCAAAGTATAAACCAGTTGTATTTGTAATATTGAATATTGTAAATGAGATCTTTAGAAAAAGAACAAATTGCAAAGAAAAAAATGCAAATTATAGGAATAATATATGCAGAATAATGCTTTGGAGGAGTGAGGTTTAAGGGAAGGCAGGAATTGTTCAATTTATGTGTTTGATAATAAATATACAAAAAATATATGTGGTGTATAATGTTTACCCATCGTAATATGTAAATATGTTTTTTTTTCTGTTGTATAAACATATGTTTGCCTATGTCTTAAGTAATAATTCAATAAAGGTGTCAAAAATAAAAAAGGGATATAGTTGCATAATTATATGGTGTGTGTGTGTGTGTGTGTGTGTGTGTGTGTGTGTGTGTGTGTGTGTGTGTGTGTGTAAGGAATAGATACTGATATATGAATGAAAACAGTACACTTGTATAAGAGGATTACATATGCCTGATATACAATACAACAAGATGAAGAGATGGTATAAATGTACAATACAGTTGTATAAAAATGTTGTACACTGGTATAAGAGGAGGATAAACCTGTATAAATATACAGTTCAGTTGCATGTCTATAAGGGAAAGATATTATTGAATAGACAAAATTTGGCTGTACAATGAGTGGGTGCAGTTTATTAATAAATGACACACATATATGGTGAAAGCATCAAACATTGCTGCAAAAACATGCACTGCAGCTTAATACGAAGAGGACAAATCTTCTGTACTACAAAGACACAGAAGGGACACATTTGTATAAAAAATCAGTTCTAATTTGTATGGAAATGATACATGTGTGAGCAGTAAAGCTGTATAAATACAGCTGTAAATAAGGAGGACAATAGAGCAGTGGAAATATACAGTGCAAGTGGACAAGCAAAGGCTACATAAATATATACAGTACAGCTGTATAAAGAGAGGGAATAGATGTATAAATATAAAAGACATGGGTAAAAAGAGGGCTACAGCTTTATAAATACACATTACTGTTCAGGCAGGGAAGGGCACAACTATATAAATGTAGAATTTGGCTGTATGTCTAAATATATGGTGCAGCTGTATAAAGAGAGAGCACAGATTTGTAACAGACAAGAAGTATGTGGCTTCACATATACCATATAGATGTATAAGAGAAGGTAGCTTTTAAAATTATAGTATAACTTTTTAAAGAGAAAGTACAATTATATGACTGTACAATAAGATATAATATGAAGAGGGTGCAGATTTATAAACACACAGCAGAGTTATTTAAGAAGAGGTTAGAGCATTCTGAATTTATACTACAGCTGTACAGAAAAAGAGTACAACTGCATGAGTATACAATACAGCTTTGTAAGAAAAGGGTACATAAGTGCAAATATAGAGAACAGCTGCAAAAGGACAATATGTGGCTTTAACTGGGTAATGAGAGGAAACAGTTATATGGGCAAATAGTACAGCACTGTAAGCCCTGATCACAGCTGTTTAAAGATACAGCACAGCTGTATATGAGAGGTACATGTGTATAAATATGTGTAGTACTGTTGTATACGGGGCGGGTATAGATGTATAAATGCACAGTACAGTTGTATACGGAGAAATTCCATTTCCATAAGGTTTAGTTGCATAAAGAGATGGTATACAGTTTTATAAATATACAGTAAAGACTGTGTATGATTGCACAGCTTTGTAATAGCAGAACAGAAATGTGTAAGGAAATATTACAGTTCATAGCTGAATAAGCATACACTATCACCATGTATAGAAGGGGTGCCATTATAAAATACAGCTGCATAAAGACAGTGTACCACTATAAAAATACAGTATATGCACGTACATGAATGTTTTAACTTCTGTAATAAGTGATCTTGATTTTTTTTTTTTTGTGTATTACTGCGGTGGTGGTGCTGCGGTAGCATTGTCGCCTCACAGTTAGACATTGCCCGTTCGATTCTCAGTTAGAGCGTCTTCTGTGTGGCGACATGCATGAACGGGCATTCCTTCATTGAAGGTTGTGCTTTAGGTCCGGCAAGCCAGCACGTGAAACTCTACTGCCAATCATTAGCGGACCGGAGTTCCGCTGTGGCGACCCCTAACCAGGAAAAGCCGAAAGACACAATAAGTGATCTTGATTTTTAAGTATAAGTACTCTTTCAAGAGATTATGCAAACAATATCACTGAGTCTTAAAGACTGATCCAGTAAAACTTTATAATTTTATAACTGAAACCAGGGTTGCCAAATGTTATATATGTGTATATCTATCTACATATATATATATATACATATATATATATATATATATATATATATATATATATACTTTCATATTACTGTCTTTATTACTACCCAAAATCAAGCTAAATAAACCTGGGGACTATAAAGGCCACCACTGGCTAAATAGAAACATAAAAGCCAAAGGGATTAGTTCAAGAGTGATGCTGGCTTTCTGTCAAAAATTAACTCTTACTTCTTGCTAGAAACTCTGTATGAAAAGATTTTGATCCCTTTCAAATGTTGTTAAACTAGTAGAAGCTTTAATAAATTTCAGAAAAAAACACCTTTATTCAGTTTTCCTCAAATAAAATTTATTCAGATTAGTGCTTTCATCTTCTAGATTCCATCAGATCCAAAAGGTTTACAAAAAAGTAGCTTAAGGCTTGCTGTTATATATAGGTTTCCACAAATAGGAAGGAAGCAGTAGTTATTAGTATGTGGCCAGAGTTAAGCTTACTTCTGATTGCTCATGTTTGGTGTTTCAAAATTGGATTGGACTTTTACTCCTTGATTTGCATAAGATTTTTTTTCTACAGGTGGAGTTTTTTAACTAGTCCTTTATCTACAGGAGGATGGAAAATCCTCCAATCCAACTGAAGCTTCCAGATCCTTTGTTTAAGAACTTATATTGCCAAAAGTTTACATTACATGGCTTTTTCACAGATTCAGACAAGCTTTGTATAAAGTTTACTAATTAATAAAGGAAGAAGTCCAAAAATATTTATTTTTTATTTTATTTTACATTTGTTAACTGGCTTAGTCAGACCGGGCAGCAGCCCTTTTTCAGTGGAGGCCCGAGGAGAAAAGTTCCAAAATACTACACATAACAGAAATAATAATGTAGCAGAGTTTATAACAATAGTAAAAATTATAACATTTCAGTATGTCTAAGAGTAAGATGAAACAACATACTAAAAACGGTCAATAAACTGAGCACAATAAGGTACAGAGTTACATACAAAAGAAAGCAGAATGTAGAAAATATTAACAAATTTGCAAAACAGAAAGAACAAATATATTATACATGTTGAATATATACAGGAGATAATCCTAAGGCAAAATCCAGTTTCCAAATAATACAGCTCTGGAAGCTGTAAGTATCATTGACTATTAGTAGACTGTTTAGAAGCAGAGACAGAGAGAGGAGGGAGAAATGGTTGTTGCAGTAGTATTAGAGGAGGGACAGTGGATTAAGTAGGGTTATTGCATAAGAATGTTCATGATATATGGAAAGCATCCTTTACAGCTGTTTTGAAAGAGTTAGTTAGGGTTAGAGATCTGTCTAACACTTAGTGGTCATTTATTCCAAGCATTTGCACTGAGTAGCTCTATAGAAGTTTACCAATACTTTTATTTGGCACCTAATCTTGCAGAAGATGCTGTTAGGAGCTATAGACAGCCTGATTGAGAGAATAGGACTGGAAGAGGGTAGACAGAGAGGGGCAAGAGGAGGGATCATGTAAGATACAATGAGCCATGACAAGCTGGGGTAGTAGGATTTGATGATGAAATTTAAACCACTGCAGTTTTTTCAAGGCCAGGCAGGTGAGTTCTGGTTTAGACAGAAGCTTGGATTGGATGCTAGTGAGAATAGGAGTGGCATAGAGTAGGGTGGGGAATAACAATGCTTGTACAAGAGAGCATTTCTGAGGAATTTTTATGCCTGTATAACTGGCCTAACTTTCAATGTGTCTTTTTAATGCACTGCTGAATATGGAGATCTAACTTTAATCAATCATCGATAATAATTCCTAGCAATTTAGTGTGAGGTTCAACAGAGATGATAGTGTTGTTAAGGGAGAAGATGGTAAGGGTAGCTTTATAATGCTGGAAAAATTTAGGGAGAAATAGAAGTTTAGTTTTCTTAGGGTTAAGTAGCAATCGGTTAGAAGTTAATCATTTTTCAACTGAGTGCAGAGACTGTTGGATGAGGGTGTGAAGGTGGGTGATATTGTCAGGGTCTATATTAGATCACTGAACACTTAGGTAAGCGAACGGTGATTAATCGACTTCATGTAAGTGAAAGCTTACAAAACCGAACTGTCAGAACAACAATTTTTTTTCCAAGGGAAAAAAAAAATCGCTGTGCCAACAAATTAAAAAAAAAAAAAAAAAAAAAGGTACATTAAAACATGAGATTAAGTGGGGGGCTTTGCCCCCCACACCTCCCGACATGGGGGGCTGTGCCCTCCACAACCCCCTACTTAAATATACCAACTCCGAAGCCACACTACAGTGCCAGAAATGGCAAAGTACCAAAGTGGCCAAGCAAATTCTTTCCCAGGGAAAGAATTCGCTTACATGCTGCTTCGATATTTTGCCATTTCGGTTTTGTCAGTTCTACCAAGACGCATTCGAAAACATGCATCTTCGGTCTGCTGATAAGAACCCATATTGTCAGAGGCGGAGATGATTGTGGAATCAGCAGCATATTGTATGACAGCACAGAGTGGACAGGACGAGTATAGTTCATTAGTAAAGATATTGAATAAAAGGGGTCCAAGGATGGAGCTTTGGGTTACCCCAGTTTGTACTGGTTAGAAGGAAGAGAAGTTGGATTGCCATTTAACTGCTGGGAATCTTTTGGAGAGGTAGCTGGAGAACCAACAGAGTGCAGAGTTGGTGAGATTAAAGGTAGCTAGTTTGGATAGAACAATCAGTGGGAAACAGTGTTGAAGACTTTGGAGAGGTCCAGAAACAAACAGGAGATTAACTTGTTGCTGTCATTGAGAATTTGCAAAAAAATTAGTGAAGGATATCCAAGCAGTAGCTGTACTGTGATTTGGGAAGGAAAAGTACAGTTTTGTACCTACCATAAATGTAGATGTTCGAGGATTCCATTGCTGCAGTCCTTACTATTGGGTATAGTCCGCATCCAGTCGGCCCGAATACCAGAGTATAAGGCTGACGTCGGTCAGGGCGCATTAGACTGACGTCAGTACGTCAGGGTACTAATGCGCATGACCGGCGTCATATCCTCAGTCTTTTCTTGCCCCAGATGTCAGAAGACCCTAAAAAGACAAGGCCCAAAATACCTGCACCAAAACATGAACAATATATACAAAAATATAAGCAGGTAAATCACCTACACAACCACCCTAAACACAGAGGGGAAGGAGGAGGGTAAATTGGACTGCAGCAATGGAATCCTCGAACATCTACATTTATGGTAGGTACAAAACTGTACTATGTTCTTCGTCTTCCATTGCTGCAGTCCTTACTATTGGGTAGAATCCCAAAGCAGAGGTAAGGGAGGCTGGCAAATCATAAAGAAGCAGGAGCTGACAACATGCCTTGCAAAACAGCTGTGGCAAAACCAGCCCTAGACTTAGAGTAGATAGGAAGGTGATAATGCTTAGAGAAAGTATGCACTGAACTCCAAGTAGCTGCTTCCAAAATATCCTTAGTTGCCACCCCGTAGAAATGCTGTTGAAGTGGCAGTAGCCCTAGTGGAATGAGGCCTAATCCCAGCTGGAACCTCCTTGCCATGATGGGAATAACAAAATGCAATGCAAAAGCCAATCCACCTAGAAATAGTTTGTTTTGACACAGGCTTGCCCTGAACTCAAAGCAAAAGAAACAAACAACTGCTGAGACTGCCTAAAATCCTTAGTCCTGCTTAAGTAATAACGCAATTGCCTGTGTACATCTAAAGTATGCAAAATCTTTTCCCCTTTATTTTGGGGTCTGCATAAAAGGTAGGCAAATGAATAGTTTGGTTTAAAGCCACACTAGAAACCACCTTAGGCATAAAGGAAGGATTAGTGCGTAATGATACCCTATCCTTATGGAAAATCAAAAGGGCTCGACTGCCATAAGGGCCTGCAACTCAGACACCCTTCTTGCAGAAGTAATAGCCAACAAAAAGCAGTCTTCCATGACAAATATTTCAATTCAGCAGTAGCCAGGCTCAAAAGGTTGTAGAGTAAGTTTTTCCAACACAAAATTGAGATCCCAAGCAGGAGTAGGAGCTCTACGTGGGGTCTTATATTCTTAGCCCCTCTAAGAAACTGCTTGAACAAAGGATGCGAAAACAATGGTGGGTCACAATCATAGTGAGCTGAGATCGCTGCAGCATGAATCTTAATGGAAGAGAAGGACAGACCCTTGTCCAGTAACTCAGTAAGATATTGAAGAGCCATACCCAAATTAGGCTCAGAAATCTCCAAATTCTTTGCTTTACTCCAAAATAAAAATCTTTTCCATTTTGCTGCGTACACTTTCCTTGTACTAGGTCTTCTAGCTTCCATAATCACATTTAAAACTTGTTGAGGAAGTTGAGACCTGCTGTGTTTCAACACAGAATATGCCAGGCTGTCAGAGGAAGAGAGTGAAGCTTGACATTGAGCAGATGACCGTCCTGCTGGGATAACAGATGCGGAGTCAAAGGTTAAGGCCATGGAGGCTTCTTTACCAGACTCCGTAGTAGAGGGTACCAGTGTTGCCGAGGCCAATCTGGAGCTATCAAAATCATCCTTGGCCTGTCCTGTCTGACCTTTAACAGTACCTTTGGAAGAAGAGGCAGAGGTGGAAAGGCATACAGATGAAGGTTTGTCCAACTGAAAGACAGAGCATCCACTTTCCAAGCTGTGTGATGAAACCCCTTTGTGCAAAACTGTGGCAGCTGGTGGTTTAGTGGAGAAGCGAACAGATCTATGTCTGGAGTTCCCCATGACACTGTCAATTTCTGAAATACATGAAGATCCAGTTTCCACTTGTGGGGATCCATGATTTGTCTGCTTAACACATCTGCGAAGGAGTTCTGTGCTCCTGGCAGAAACCTTGCCTGAAGAGGTAGGTGCAGGCGTAGCGCAGTCTCCCATAAAATCATTGCATGCCTGCATAGAGGATAAGAATGTGTTCCCCCTTGTTTGTTGAAGTACCACATGACAGTTGCGTTGTCTGTTAGAATCAACACCTGCCCTGGAAGAAGTAACTCCTGTATGTTGATATGTAGATGCTGTAGTCTGGCAGGCCACATGTCTTGTATCCACTTTGCATTTAGATGAGCTCCCCAAGCAATGTCTGAGGCATCTGTCGGTAAAATCTGACTCGCCTCTGGCCGGGTCACAGAGAGTCCCTTGTTTAGGTGACATTCCTGAGCCCACCACAAAAATACTCTTTGAAGGCAAGGTATTATTTGAATGACAGTGTCTAAATCCTGGCAGTGCTGTGTCCATACATTTTGAGATACCATTGTAACTTCCTCATATGCAGTTTGGCATTGGGAAGCACCAGAATACAAGATGCCATGAACCCTAATGCTGGAAGGACTGTCTCTGCAGTCAGCACGGACTGATGAGATAGTGGATGGAAGTAAAGTGACAGACTCTTTCATTTGTCCGGGGTTAAAAGGCCATCTGGGCTGCTGTATTCAGTCTCACACCCAGAAAGCACATGTGTTGAGAGGGTACTAGACTGGACTTTATTTCGTTCACAGAATACCCTAGGCATCTTAGCACTGCTATAAGATATTCCAGATGCTGTAGAAGGTCTTCCTTTTCTTGAGCCAGAATCAGGCAGTCGTCTAAATAAGGATAGATTTGAAGTCCTTGTAGCCTGAAGTAAGCTATCACTGGAGCCAGAACCTTTGTGAATACTCTGGGCGCAGTAGATAAGCCAAAGGGCAATGCAGAGAACTGATAATGAGAATCTCCAGCTTGAAACTGCAGATACTTCCTGTAACTTAGCCTGATATGCACATGAAGGTAAGCTTCCTTGAGATCTAAAGTTACCATCCAGTGATCTTTGCCCAGCAGGGGTAAAAGCTGTTGTAACGTCAACATCTCGAACTTGGGAATGTCCAGATAAGTGTTGAGGAGAGATAAATCCAAAAGCAGTCTCCACGTGTTCCCCTTCTCTGGTACTAGGAACATGCGAGAATAAAATCCTAGGCCCCTTTTTGACACAGGGACTGGTAGAATGATGTCCAACACCCATCTGTCTTGAGTAATGAAATCCCAAATTCCTTCGAAAAGAGACAGTTGTCCTTCCAAAGGAGCTGCCAGACGAGAATCTACTGGCAGCTGAAAAGGCAGGTCATTGGGTCTGTTTACGAAAGGACTGACCCCTGCCCTCACCAAAAGTCTGAGCAGGTGAACTCCCTGTTCTAGGCCTAAAAGAACCTTGAGCCCTGCCCCTACCACGTCTAGACCTACCCCTAGACTGGGAATCATAAGCAGGATATGTCCACCCCTTAGCAGGCCAATTTCTACTAAACTTCGGTGGCTGTACCTGCAAAAAATCTTTAACAGTTTGCATAGACTTAGCTTTGTCCTCCATTTTCTTCAAAACTGCTTCCACAGGTGAACCAAACAACACATCAGACTGTAAAGGAGCATCAAAAATCCTTGTCTTAACATGCTCAGACAAATTTTGATCCCTCAACCAGGCATGCCTGCGAAGAACAGAACTAGTGGCAGCCACCCTCGAGGAGGCCTGCACAGCATCAAAACCACATTGCAAAGAATGCTTGCCCACTTGTTCAGACACATAAACTAAATCCAGCAAGTCTTTACAATCAATACCTTCCGCCAAAGCATCCACCTTAGATTTCAATTGTGAAAGGAGATAATTTTGATATTTCAGCATGTGAAACTGACAATTTAACGCCCTCATGGCTAGAGTGGAAGAAGTATACACTTTCTTACCCCACCTATCTAATGCCCTTGCCTCTTTGTCAGTGGGAACAGGATTCTTAACCACAGAGGCCTTAACACCTTTAGGCCCCTGAGAAACAGTTTCTGGGTCCGCCCTAGGACTCTTAAACAAATATTTATGTGCTTGGGCACCCTATAGTACCTATCAGGTTTAACAGGAGCAGGAGGCAAAGAATCAGGGTTCAGGGAAGCCTCTGCAAAACATCTTCTACCACATGCAACACAGGCGGTATAGCTAAGGGCCTATGCTGGGGTAAAACAAGAATTCCCTAAGCCTCTTCCTGAATCAGAGTAATCCTGGCCTTCCTATTTAAAGTGCTCCCTCATGGAATGCAGAGTCTCTGAAAATGAAAATCCTCAGGAGGAGAAGCCAAGGAGTGGCATCATCCACATCAGAATCAGAATAATGAGGATACTCCTGCAAATCTTCCGCAGAAGATTCAGAAGCCCCTGAACCCTGTTCAAAACTGTCAAACTCTGGTTCCACTCTAGGCCTCTTATCAGGAGGGCCCATAGAACCTCTAATCATAGTAATCAAATCTTCTGCCATTTTAAGCATATGTTTCTTAGGCACAGAACCCGAAGGCTAGGAGAAGCCCCTACTGAAGCTGAAGTTGGCCTACCTCTAAAAGAAGTTTTGGCAACAGAAGGAGAGGCTCTAACTACTTTGGGAAGAGAGGGAAGAATAGTTACCTGAGAAGCCCCTCAGCCTGGCCTGCCTCCTGAGAGGGTACATCCTGTAACAGCAAAGTTTCTGCCTGAGACTCTATAGAAACTCCTGGCAAAACCTCTGGCTCCACTGAGCCATCTAAAGAACCGTCGTCTGGGACTGCCGGTTCATTAACCCTAGGCTTCGCTGGTTTGTCCCTGCGCTTCTTGACGAAGCGGGCCGGAGCATCCGGCGGCATTTTATAATTGCAACGCTTCCCAAACACTAATCTGGCACAGTCTAACCTCCTCTTAATAGTGCGTTTGTTAAACCTAGCACAAGAGCGGCAACCAACAACGTCGTGCTCAGGCCCTAAACAAGGTATACACAATGTATGGTAATCCCTATGAGGTATTTGTTTCCCACAAGAAATACAGTTATTCACTTTTCTGACATCCGGTTAAATACTGAGGCAAGAAAAACAAAAATGTTCCCCAACGGGTACTTAGCCAACTCTGATTCGGTCTGAAACTCCGGTTTCGGAAATATTTCAGAACGCCAACCTGCACTCGCAAAACTGCTTCTGCATCGGACAGCGCGGCAAAAAAGACTGAGGATATGACGCCGGTCATGCGCATTAGTACCCTGACGTACTGACGTCAGTCTAATGCGCCCTGACCGACGTCAGCCTTATACTCTGGTATTCGGGCCGACTGGATGCGGACTATACCCAATAGTAAGGACTGCAGCAATGGAAGACGAAGAACATCCATAATATGTATTGGTAAGGAGATTTTCTAGCAGGAGGTGATCAAAGAGCTGTTTATGAATGCACTTTTCAAGAACTGTTGACAGGGGAGATAGTATGGCAATAGGTCTGAAATTTGATGGGCCAGTTGAGTTGTCATCTTTATGTAAGGGTATGACATAGGATTTCTTCCAGATTTCAGGTACAATGTTTTCCTTGATTGACCTGTTGATTAGGATGGAGATGGGGTAGGTGATAGAATTGGCAGCAAGTTTTAGGAATTGAGGAGGTAGGTTATCAACTGATGGAGAGCATGTTTTAAGGTTGCTAATAAGTGACCTGATATAAGCTGTAGGGATGGGTTTAAAAGAGAAAAGGGTTGTATGGGTTGATGGAGGGGAAGTGGGGTAGGTAATGGTGTAATTTCTGGTTAGATCACAAAGAGAGTTGATGAAAGAAGTAATAGAGGTAGCAGTATCAGTGGAAGAGCTGTTAGGGTATGGATTAGGTGATGAGGGGCATCCAGGGTGTAGCAGCTTATTTAGCAATTGTCAGAATTTTTTGGGTTGTAGTGAGGATTATTTAGTGGTTTTTTGGAATTATATTTTATTGTCAAGGGTGACTCTTTTTTAGTTAGGTTATGAAGCTCTCGAAAGGATTGAAGATCGGTGGAAGTTTTAGATTTTTTCTATTTTTTTCCATGCACTATCTCTCTTATTCATAAGTGTACGAGTAGCTTGTGTTAACTGGGGGCAAAATAAGTTTTGATTCTTATTTTCCTGATGGGGCCAGTGAGTTAAGTGTGTCTAGAAAGATGATGTTAAATGTCAGGGCATCTTCCTCCAGGGGGAGGTCATAGAGGAAGGATCAGTTAATTGTAGTGAGTGAGTGGGTGAAAGTATCTGGGTTAAAGTTTGAGAGCTTATGGCAGTCTTTGTATTGCTGGGATTTGTGTAGTTGGGATGACTGTCAAAGTATGAAGGTGGGATGGTGGTCACTTAGGGTATCTGGTAGGTTGGAGGAGTTGTGATAGGAGTTAGGTTTTGAGGTGAGGGCCCAATCTAGACTAGAGCTAAAGTTGGTGTGTTTATTTAGTTGAGTAGGGGCAGAGATTAGCTGGGGGAAGCCAGAGAGGTTAATGAAAGTGTTAGGGGAATCAGTATCAAGGGCATTCCAATCACCGTTGATGTCACCCAAGATAATAGTTTCATAAGAGACAGAGAGATCCAGGAGAGAAAGAGCTGTAAGATAGTGATGTTGTTGCCTGGGGGGATATAGATGTAAGCAATGGTTAATTTCTTGTGATTGTTCAGTTTACAGATGACAATGAGTACTTCAGCTAAGCGGAAGTTTGGATACATGATTGGTAGAGAATGGAGGGAGAGCTGACTAGTGTATAGAATTGCAACACAACCACCTTTTTTCTTAAGTCTATCTTGCTGCAAGATGTTATAGCCTGGGGGAAGAAATTCTGAATCAGATATGTGAGGCTTAATCCAGGTTTCAGAGAGGGTGAGAATGTCAGAGGTATGTAGGGAGAACCAGGCAGGAAATGGGGAGATTTTGTTCATGACACTTTGAATGTTTATAGCTAGAATAGATATTTTTTTGGTGGAAGAGGATGGGAGGGTCTGTGAGGTAGTACTGGTTGTAGAATTTAGGGGGTGTGAGGGATAAGCAGAGAGAGAGAGAGAGGAGTTTTGGTTAGGTCCAGGGTTGGGATGTATGTCACCTGATAAAAGTAGGTTTAAAATGACTAATTTGACATAATTGTAGCATTTGTATTGGAGGCAGATTTAGGTTTAGTTTTAAGAGGGAATGTGGATAGTTAGAATAACTTGTTTCTATACAAGGTCATGTTATAATAAAGAAAAAAATGATGTGTTTATATAGAAAGAGTATGTGGTGGAGTGATTGGTTTGGGGGTAGGTTATAGTAGGTGTAGTGTGTCTGTGTGCGACTGTACATTGATAAGAGGTAACAATGGAGGTTAGGATGATAATGGGTCTGAGAAGGAAAAGAAGTAAGAAGCTGTTAGAATATTTTAGTTTTGGGAGAAACATATTGTGATATCCTATGAGTAGTAAGTAGATTGTTGAAATATTACCTGTAAATTAAGTGGTGAAGAGGGCAGACTATGCAAAGGTCTTTATTATGATAGGTTGTTTAAAGTACGGAGGATGTAATTGTTGATTGGCAGGGTTGGAAAGAAGTTGGGTGGGGTAAGGGGGTTGTGGTCAATGGGGATAGAATATAAGCCTAATGTAAATGGAGGTGAGTGGGAGTGGGGGTAGGGTAGTGGAGTGAAGTGGCCCAAGCAAAGCGAGGAGAAAACAAAGCGGGCAGAGCCAACTGAAGATATGAGTTGACAAAAATAACAATCAGATACCCTGAATGTTGACTGTTTTGGTTTCATTAATATTTCTCTAATTTGGTACTGGTTATACTGGGATCTTAAAGATAGTCTAATGGTTTGGGCAGCTGCATGTGAGTGTTAGATATCACAAAAGAGGACCTACAAGCACTTTATTCTGACTCGTGGTAGTTTTAAGCTGGGATATGAGGCTAAGAGAAAGAAAAGCTTAAGTGAAGTACAGCATCCGACCTAGAAAATTATAGAGGGGAGAATTACATATGCCTCCTGCTGGCTCAGGCACCTGTACTTTAACAGTTCAAAAATGATCACAAATAACAGCTTTTGTTATGGTCTAAAATAGTACAGTGAGACATACACTGAAACTGTGGTAGGCCTTCAGGGACATCTATCTATCAAGTTTTGGTATTAGTTGTCTTAGATTCCTTTCTGCATCCAACAGAGCTATTGCAGTGCCATGGCAAGTAAGAGACACTATGATCTTAGAGATAAGCAAAAAAGTGAAGACAATAGATAACAGTAAGAAAAGATGTTAGGAAGAGTACCATTCAGTTATGCATAAAATCGAATAGTATTCACAGTAGATTAATCCAAAAGTGCAATGCATGACTGATAAGTTCACATTAGCAACTGCATGTACAAATGAAAAAGTATTTCTGACACTTTGCTTTTCTATGAGAAGGTTTGCATTACATGATATCAACTTAGAAGACATTTAAGACTGCGGTGGTGGTGTTGTGGTAGTGTTGTCGCTTCACAGTAAGACGTTGTCTTGTTTGATTCTCAGCTAGAGCGTCTTCTGTGTGGAGATATGAGTGAACGGGCGTACCTTCGTTGAAGGTTGTGCATCAGGGCCGGCAACTCGGCACATAAAAATCTACTGCCAATCATTAGTGGACTGGAGTTCTGCTGTAGCAACCCCTAACCGGGAAAAGCCGAAAGACACAACAACAACAACTTAGAAGACATTTAGCATAATCATGAGCTAATATTGTAAATATTATGTACATCAAGAAAGTAGTTGACTGTCCCTTTAAAACAATGCATATGTTGGTTAGAGAAAAGAGTCATTATATTGGGTCTTTATTAGAAGCACGAAAACCCTAAACCGTAAACGCTCACATGAGTGAAAATGCAGGTGATCGAAGTTGCTATTGTGGGGACTGCACCCCCACACCCCCCACTAACTATATATTCTAACTCCGAGGTCGTACTACAGTGAGGAAAGGGCAAATATCCCACTCCTCACTGTAACATGACCCCGCAATCACACTTTCGATTCCCAGCATTTTCGCTCATGTGAGCGTTCGCAGTTTAGGGTTTTCTTGCTTCTAATATAGACCCATGATATTGATGTCACTAAAATGTAAAATTCCACAGCCACTATTTTGGTCTGTGAGAGGCTGCAATTAAACTAACACATCATCAAGGGACAACAATATCCATGAGTTCTCAAGTGACTACTATAGGCATTATATGAATGGGACTGCAAAACAACTCTTGGTAAGTTCTACAACAGTTTTGGGTACTACCTGAGAAAATAGATAGATAGGCACATCTAGAGCAGAATTTTGCAAAAAAATGCAATATAATCAGGTTTTAGTACTCACTAAATGAATAAAAGGCACAACAGATAATAAAACATGCACTTACAGTAAGAGTATGACACGCCATGAAACTAGCAGGAAAGGATTTTAAAAATGGTGCATGTAAGCCTGGAGGTATAAATAAATTCTCACTGGATGTATGGGGGAAGGAACCAGTAAGGGAAGCTCAAACAGAAGTCGCTGTGCTGGTATTATAGCCAATTGAAGGTATGAGTTGAGAAAAAAATATCAGATACCCTGAATGTTGACTGTTGTGGTTTTATTAATATTTCTTTAATTTGGTATTGGTTATACTTGGAGCTTAAAGACAGTCTGATGGTTTGGGGAGCTACATGTGAGTGTTAGATATCATGAAAGAGGACTTACAAACACTTTATTCTGACTCGGAGTAATTTTAAGCTGGGATAGGGGGCTAAGAGAAAGAAAAGCTTAAGTAAAGTATAGCATCTGACCTAGAAAACTATAGAGGGGAGAATTAAAGATATCTGCTGCTGGCTCAGGTGCTTGTGCTTTAACAGTTCAAAAATTATTGCAAAGAACAGCTTTTGTTACAGTCTAAAATAGTACATTCAGACATACACTCAAACTGTGGTGGGTCTTCAGGCACTGCTATCTATCCTGTTTTTGTATTAGTTGCCTTGGATTCCATTCTGCACTGGCCGGAGATATTGCAGTGCCATGGAAAGTAAGACACACCACAATCTTAGGGAGAAAGAGTATGGCATGCCGTGAGACCAGCAGGAGAAGATTAAAAAAAATCTTATCATGTTCCATCAACTTGACATTAGGTCTTCATAGTAGGTACCAGTCTTTACACTTCGGACAGCAGAAGGTTTGTAATGTATTATATAGTTTTATTGTAAACTCTGGCAAGTTTCTAGCCCTGTGACCTATATTGACACCATTTACTGAAGAAAACAGTTAAGTGCTACAAACTTGTAACAGCTTAGTGGTTCTTTGTAAAACACTGTTTATTTTTTCTTCAAAACACATCAAGATTTTTAAGTCATGCTAAAAAAAGAAAAAGAATGAAAAAGTAATGTCATATCAGTCTGTTGACTATTCTGAAGCCAACCTTTATGGGGTGAGCAACTAGGAGTAGGGTAAGATCTTTTGAATGTGACCCTGTTGGAGTCCAGTCCCTTCTCCTTGGCTAGAGGATAGATGGAGCCTGCTTTTACAGAGGCACCAGCTGTTATATATGTTTAATTACCCATTTTTTTAGTGGGATTGGAATATTTTACTACAGGGACTCGCTCTTCATGTGTGTGTGTTTCTGTATGTGTGTGTTTGTGTGCATGTGTGCGTGTGTGTGTGTGTGTGTGTGTGTGTGTGTGTGTGTGTGTGTGTGTCTGTGTGTGTGTGTTTGTGTGTGTGTGTGTGTGTGTGTGAGTGTGTGCATCGCCATACATGCACTTGAGAGAGAAGGAAAATAATCAGATGATTTAAAAAACAAATACAAACTCACTGAAGAAAGGGTGCCCAGTTTTGACTAGAAAGTTAAAGGGAAAACAATTTAAAAAGATCCACAGCGAACTCATGGATTACAGTAACAGGAAGAACTCTTACCCCCTACAGGATGGAATACAATACAAACCTTTTCCCAAAACCTCCCCAGAAAGGCCCAATGGAAAAAACTGAGAGAAAAATATTCAATCAAAAAATGAAAACAGCAAACAAGTCTTCCAAAAAACCGCAAAACAAATAAAAAAGTAATAAGCAAAACAAGCACAAAAGAGAAGCCAAACTATACTCAAACAGCCCCAGTAAATGTTAAGAAGGCAGAAACTGTAAAGCACCACATAGGACTACAATAAATGTTTAGCTAAGTGCTTATATTCATCTTTTAATAACATGAACTTCATCAGAGCTAAAAAATGGATCAGAACACACTCTTTATGTATACATCATTAAATAAATCATATAACACAACTGACATCAGAACACACTCCTTATGTATACATCATTAAATAAATCACATAACACAACTGATATCATCTGAGAGGGAAGCACTTCTGAGCTTAGGAAAGCTAAAGGACTTAGAATAATTAAGGCAGATAAGGGCAATGGTATTGTACTTATAAATAATACTGATTATGTTTGTGTCTTGTCAGGCATATTGACGGACACTGATTATTATAAACACACCTCTATCATTGGCATTAATCATCATTTTCGTAAGGCTGACAATGTACTTTTTGACCTTTTACATCAGGGTCAGACTGACATCCTGATTTTTGGTTTCTTACAGGTTGAGTTTCCCAAAATGGCTTGATTTCTTTGAATCCCCAAAACTCATAAGATTATAGGAGAGGGAAGTTTTCCATCTTTTAGGTCAATTATTGTGACTGATGAGTAAAACTGAAACTATTTCTGTTCTTTTGAATCACATTATGAATCCTGTGGTCCAAAGTTCTGAATTTTGTTCAAAAGATTTGGGCATTATTAGATCTGTTACACCATTATGTTTTTGCAGTTGATTAAAAGAGCTTGTTTACTTTGGATGGGATTTTACACACTAACATACCACAGGAGATTGGCATAGATATCCTTAGGAAGTATCTGTGTAAATTTACAAAATTTGATGGAAGCTTTGTTAACACAATTTGTTTCCTTACTGAGCTTGTTTTGGACAAAATGTTTTTTTTTTTTTTTAATTTTGTTTTTAATGGCATTTACTTTAAATAGAAAAGAGGTGTAGCTATGGCTGCCAGGATGGCACCTTCTTTTGCCAACCTTGTTATGAGCTGGTGGGAGTATGAATTTTTTGACCTAACACATCCTGTTTAACAAAATTTTGTTTTACAGGAGATATATTGCTGAATTTTTTTTTTGTATGGGGAGGTGAATTAGATCACTTGACAAATTTATTTCTGATTTAAATCTGATTATTAACTTTTTCACCTTCAATAAACTGGGTTTTGGAAATTTGGTGATTTTTTTAAATCTAGAAATCAAAATAGATGTGGAGAACAATACTTTTCATAGTAACACTTTTAGGAAGGTTACATTTACAAATTACTATTTATCCTCTGATAATCATCAACCCAGGTTCATTAAACAATGTTGTTAGAGGACAGTTTATCAGGTTAAATCGTCTGTTTAGCAGTGATGATTACTTTGAGGATGAAATCATTTTTCTTAAAGTTATTTTAAGGTAGAGGTTACCAAGATTCATTTTTGGATATTGTTATTTCGGAAGTAAGGACTTTGAGGGAAAACAGGTTTTTCCCTATTTTGTCGACAGGTTTAATTAATAATAACAGCAATACCAAAAAGCTTAGACCCACCATTGGTTTAGTTACAAGAAAAATTTTTATTTTAAAAAGCTGTTTGAGAATATTCCTGATGGCCGAGTTATTATTAGAAATGGTATGTTTCGATGCTATGGTTGAAAATATTGTAAGTTTATTAATTAGGGATCCAATGTAATTTTGAAACATAGCAAAATGCAGTTTTGTGCAAAAAACAAGTCTGCATGTAATTTAACCTCCATAGTATGTTTTGATGTGGGTAAGACTAATTGAAAGTTATCCAAAATAATTTACAAATACTTTGGAAATTAGAAACAAAGATTCTGCAAATGCACTGGCTAAACATTCACTAGTTTGTGATAATTAAAAAAAATGTATTTTTGTTGGTAATTTTCTTAGATGAAGTCCTTTTTTGGTGACATTAACAGTTATTTGGACGTTAACAAACTTAATTGGCAATTTTTGTTACAGGCTGATAAGTTGCCTGATCTTAATAAAAGTATTAACATTAAATGTCTTTTAAAACAAATGGGATATAGGATATCTATTGTTAGCACACACAACGAATATTATTTATGTATGTTAATAATTTTTAGTGGCTTATGAGTTTCATACATATACATGCATGTGTGTGTATATATACTTATAGATATGTAGTTGTATTTATACCTTTTCTTATTTTTCTTTTTTTTCTAGTTTTAACTTTAAGGATCATTTTATATTTAATTGAGTCATATGATTTCTTGTAATGTTGTACAAATAAGGGGTGCATTCTAATAATTTTTTGAGCTCTGATGAAGTTCATGTTATTAAAGGCTGGATGACAGTGCTTAGGCTAAACATTTATTGTGGTCCTGTGTGGTACTTTATGGTTTCTGCCATCTTGACATTTATTGGGACTGTTTGAGTGCAGTTTGGTTTCATGCAGCTTCTCTTTGTGCTTGTTTTAATAATATGCAATCAAATTGAGACCAGAGTCTTTTACCACAGAAACCATTGTGAACTTGCCAAGTCTAAGAGAACAGACACAATGGGATTTGTATCTGTTAAAAAGACCATTAGGACTAGACAAGTCCCCCAGCTCCAGGAACATATTACACGAATACAAGAAGACAACACAGACACAGAGGAACCAAGCAACAAAACAACAAGATTTTCAGCCCACGTCTTCAACCAGGCACTCATAAGGCAAGAACCCCTCCTCATATATCCCTCAGTCACAGATGGACAGGAACTTGCAGGAAAAGAGGGACATGAAGAACCTTCTGACTTTTTACCAGAAGGAAACCTCCCAAAAGCACCTTCTAAGGTCTGGAAACACTCAACAAAACCACTCACTAAGATGGATCTAAGCATTTTGGAAACGTTATGACATTCATATCATGCAGTAGAAATAACTTAGTTGGCACAATAATCGATTTAGAACTAATCATTTGAAAGCTAAATTTAATGGTATTTTCCATTACAACCCCCCCCAAAAAGGACAGCAACACAAATTACCCCAATTATGACCCAGTCAAAAAATGAGAGAGGTTCAGCGCTGTTCTCCCATGCTTGCAGCATTTGAGCCCAAATGTAAAACTGACATCAGAGAAGACCTAATAAGAAGGCAAGGTAAGAAAACATTGTATAGTATTTGCAAATTAGAGATGCAAGCTCTTTTCACCTTAAGCAAGGACAACAAATGAAGAATTATTAAGGTAGATAAGGGCAGAGGCATACTGATGACTGACACAAAAGCTTACCACAGGAAAATCAAAACTATACTGAGTAATGTAAAATGTTACTGTAAGGCTGATTTAACAACTGCTGAAAATGCATATAACTCCATCCATGGTACTTTAAAGATACTCTATGACAGGAAACTTAAGATAAATAATTTGCACAAGTTCCTGGCCAATACCCACCTGAAACTTTCCTCCCTTTTGGGATCCCTAAGCCACAGAAATGCCTGGAGTATCTCTTCTACAGACCCATTGGCAGCTCTGTTACAGAGCTCATCTCCATTTACTTGAAGGTTCTCATTAAGCCTCTGACAGCCAATGCTAAGTCGTTCATCCTGGGCATCCTTGATTTTCTACACAAAATTAAGGACATCAAAAATGACCAGGGCACCTGACTAGTTAACACTGATATAAAGGCAATTTACTGTGGTAGCCCAATCATAGTGCATTCAATCTGTGGAAGAGGCACTTTCCAGGGATACAGGAAGATGACCTGACAAACATGAACTAACATTAAAACTTTTGCAGTTAATCCTCAACAATAACTATTTAAAATTCAGTGACCAATAACAGAAGTAAATTACTGCTATCACTATAGGAGTAGCAATGGCACCCCCAGGAGAGGAAATGTAGCACTTTACAAGTGGGAGGAAGACACTGTATATATATATATATATATATATATATATATATATATATATATATATATATATATATATATATATATCAGATTTTCCACAATATATTGCCTGCTATTACTGTTTCATAGATGATATTTTGTCATATGGAAAGGGGATAAGGAGACACATAAGGACTTTTACACATCCATAGAAAATTTAACATATTTCTTAAAGTGTACTATCAACCACAGTAAAGAAAAGTGGATTTTCTAGATCATACAGTCAGAAAACCTGGCTTGAATTGGTCTCTCTCACACAACTAGTTTCTGAAATCCACTAGGATGGGCTTTGTTCTATTTGTCTCCAGTATGCATCCTGACATCACAAAATGGAATGTGATCAAGTCTCAAGGAATAAGAATTGTCAGTGTTAAAATAGCTAAATTATTTCTTGAAAAGAGATTTCCTGGTAAGAGGATATGAGAGCAGGCTCTTCCTCAATATACTGGATCCTATAAAAGTAACAGATGATCTATCCATCCTTGAACACCTCAGCAGGATTATTAATGGGTTCAGAAAGACATATGTAGACCCAGAAACTGAGGTTAGAAAAGGAGCATGGTTATAACTTTTGCTTCAGATTACAAAGAAATCTGCAAAAGAGTGAAAGACAAGTGGGTCATAATAGATAGCAACAGACAGATTACTAAACATTGGAAGAAAAGTGAGAAAATTATAAGGGGTTAGCCTGACTCCAAAGACCTAAACACTAATTGAAGAATTGATGGTACTTATGCTTGCGAAGTCCCTATTGCAGTTTCTGCAGGAATATGAACCAAACTGAAAACTTGTCCTGCACTCGCATTGGTTAAACATACATCAGGAGCAAAAGTGACTGTAATACTTAAATAGTTGTCTACAGAGCACAATGCATATTGTGCAACTGCTTTTATGTGGGCAAAAAATTAACACAAACAAAATAAACATTACGCAGCACCATTCAGGCATCAGATGCAAGGTTAACAGAAATGCACTAGCCAAGCATAGCATGAAGAAAATTAGTCACAGCTCTTCCAAGTTCCATTTCTTCAACTGTGTCAACTTAGCCCCACTCAGTAGGAATAAGAATGCCTTGAGAAAAAGGAGATTGAGTTGCAAATTTTGATGAATGTGTGCAAGAGATCTGGACTCAACATCAAATGCTCCATTAAAACTGTGCTATAATTAAGGAAACTTAACCACAGGTTGTACTACTAACAGAGATCCCTAGATACTGATGTCACAATATATCACAATGCTCTCTCCAATCAAGACTGAACTTGACAGTCAAGAGGAGAAGGTAAACACTTGCACCACACCGCACTCATCACATAGTCTCACTAAATCTAAACCACCAAAATCCACATGTAGAAACACAAAAACATTTGATAAGGCTCTCAATAATAATCTTCTCAAGCAACAGAGACTTCCATAGCAGAAATTCAAGCAACCTCCACCCCCCAACACAACCCAAATGACACATAGCCCGCAGATTCAGTGTCCCACTCAACCACAGCCAATAAGGCAAAACAACGTACCCAACACACTAGTCATAGATGACTCTATAGTCAGGCACACTGATGTCCCACTCACTAGGCTAAACAAGGAGAAGGTTACTGTCAGCTACCTGTTGGGTGCCGGGATCCGCTACATAACCCATGCACTCAGGTAACTCCACAACAAGTACAAATATGACTTTGTCATTGTCCATGTTGGAGTGAATGACCTGAGATGTACTTCCCTGAACTACATGAAAAGAGACATGGAGGAGCTCTCCGATCTTGTAGCCCAGGCAAGTATGACCCTAGCCCTGAGTAGCATTCTGCCATCACCCAGAATGATGCCACAGTACAAGGACAAAATGATTGACTTCAACAATTGGCTAAGCTTCTGGTACCATTCTAAAGGAATCCAGTATCTGTCTACCTGGGATGACATGGTTGACAGACCACGATGCTTTGCCAGAGATGGCCTACGCCTGTCACCCCTGGGATTCCAGATACTAGCTAAGGCTCTTCCCGCCCCTATAGTGCCTTTATTAGGCAAGGTTCAAATGACAAATTCACCACCATAACAGGAACAGGCAAGCAAAAACTGAGGGTGATGCTACTCAATGCTAGAAGTCTAAATCTCAAAATGCACTCACTCAAGACACTCCTTAAAATGGAGAACATGGATATCTGTGCAGTGACTGAGACCTGGTTCAAGGCTCCAGAGAGCAACCCTGCACTACCAGGCTATAACTCATACCACACTTTTCGGCCATGTAACCTGGACTGGAACAGCAAAGGAGGAGGTGTGTCCATATTCATTAAGGATATCCATACCTCCAGGCTAGTTGCTCAGCATAATGCAGCCGAGGTTATCCAAGTGCAACTAACTCTGGGCAGAACTGCCCCAGGATTCCCACTCCTCTTTTCTTGATGTACTGGAAAATATTAGGGTTCGACCAAACACCCTAATAATGGGTGATTTCAACTACTCCACCATTAACTGGGAAAACTATTCATGTAACAACTCCTTCGCTCAAAGCTTTCTGGAATTCATAAACTCCAATGCCCTGGATAAACTTATTCACACCCCCACCAGGGGCAACAATATCCTAGATCTAGTCATTACCAACATGAGTGACCGGTGTTCCACACCTGAAGTCAATGCCTCATTGGTCCGATCCGACCATAAGCTAATTACCCTAGATATCCACACCCTGCCCCCACCTCCCATTAACGAAACCATGGTAAAAAATTTCTCCAAAGCCAACTTCATGCTTCTTAAGACGGAAGTGGAGAACTTCACAACACCCATGCAGCTGGACAATACATTTACGACTACTGAATCCTACACAATTGCACTTTATAAGCACTTACATGAGTACATGGATCATGCTATCCCAAAGAGAACCAAGACGTTATCCTTCAAAAAAAATCTGGTGGTCCCCTGCCATAAACAAACTGTACAACAGAAGGAAGAAACTGTTGCTAAAGAGAGTAAAATCCCATGAGTGGAGGAGCTCCCTGGTCAGCCTCAGTAAGAAGCTGCGATCCCTGATAAAATCCTCCAAAGCTAGTTATGAAAACAAAATTGCCACTGATTCTAAAGACAACCACAGAGCATTCTATAGCTATATCAAGAATCTCAATGGCAACACTCAGATCTGCTCTGAGTTACAGCACAATGGCACTAAATATACAGACCCAGCTGATATTGCCAACATCCTGGCAGATAGGTTCACTGCTAACCTTACCCCTCTCTCACCCCCTAAAGAGCCCATCTCTATACCGGAAGAATGCAAAGTTCCTGTAACCACTGCTGCACAGGTAAAAACCACACTCTCCAAAGCCAAGAACACAGCATCCATGGGACCAGACAACATCCCAGGCTGCGGTCTACACGAACTACAGAATGAACTGGCACCCCACCTAAGTACCATGTTCAATCATAGCCTCACCTCAGGCTTTGTGCCTGCTGAATGGTGCACAGCGACGGTTATCCCACTCCACAAGGGGGAGTCACTACGGACCCCAGGAACTACCACACCATTAGCCTGACGAGCCTGGTCTGAAGGCCATGGGACTTATTATCATGGAACTTATAAACAAAGACATTGGTAATCTCCAAACTCTGGACCCCAGCCAGTTCGGGTTTGTAAAAGGCAGATCATGTCTCCTAAACATGATAGACTACTTTGAAGCAGTCACCAAAGCCGTAGACAAGGGTAAGGTGGTTCACACAGTCTATCTAGATCTTGCCAAGGCTTTCGACACCATCCCCCACTTTGGAATTATAGATAAACTCACTAAACTAGGTACAAATTCCTATGTCACAAGATGGGTTGTCAGCTGGCTCACTGACAGAACCCACACTGTGAAAGTAGCAGACTCCAAATCCGACTTCAGACCAGTGACAAGTGGAGTACCACAGGATTCAGTCCTGGGTCCTCTCCTGCTTGTTATCTACTTCTCTGAAGTACAGGATAACATGAAGTTTACAGATGACTGCAAACTAGGAGCCATAATCATAACTCCTAATGATGTGGACATCCTACAAAAGGGCCTCACTGAGACAGATGCCTGGTGTCAAAGCCATGGCCTCAAGCTCAATGCCAAAAAGTGCATTGTCATTTCCTTTGGTAAAAACTCTGTACCCATGAACTACAACATAGGCGGTAGTATACTTAACACCAAAAGTGTGATAAGAGACCTTGGGGCACAGGTGGACAGTAGTCTCTCCTTTGATAATCACATCACCACAGTAGTCAGGAAATCCTTCTACATGGCACACCTCATCACAAAATGTTTCTCATCCAGAAAAAAAGTGGTAATTTTTCCCCTCTACTCATCACTCATTAGACCCGTTATAGAGTACAACACCCCTTTTGGTATGTACCTCACAAGACATCTACAACAACTGGAAAGTCCGCAGAAATACCTCACAAAGAGGATTACTGGTCTCAAACAGATGCCCTATGCAGACCGTCTCAAAAAACTCCAGCTTTACTCTGTCGCATATCGCCTACTCAGAGGTGATCTCTGCCTAACATACAAAGCTATGTCAAACCCAGAGCTGTTGGACATGCTCCACTTAAAGAAATCCCAATCCCTCCGAGCTTGTCACCACAATAAACAGAACATGCCAGAGGGATAGATTCCTGTCCCAGAGACTTCCCATACTCTGGAATAAACTACTTATCTATATCAAACAAAGCTCCTCATTAACACTCTTCAAATAAAATCTTGCTGATTGGATGGGAAATAGGAAATTCACCCCAGGGATCACATCTGTGGCTCTGTTCAACAGTGGCACAGGAAAATAATTTTCTTGGGTGGCAAAACCAGGGTACCTTTTTGGCTGGGCTTGTATAGGCCCCAGGGCCGATAGCCTAGTACCTACCTATGAACCTGCCTATGAACCTACAAAGACTAGGATCAATTTCCAGAACAACCCATGCCTTTGTTTTAAAACTAGCTCCATCCCTCTTTTGAATGGCTGCCAATCAACAAGGCCCCATTTGTTCTAGTTCAAACCACAGCCCCCACTAGGGCTTTATCTTGAGTGCATAAGAGACTTCCAGTCCTTTTTTTCCCAAAGATTATGGGAGATGAAACAGCTCTATCAAGAGAAAAATAAAGGTGGCAGAAAAACAGCAAAACCTGACAAACAACAGCATTTGGGCACAAGAATGCCATCCTCACCAAGGACTTCTCTTCATTTCCCCCATCCTGATCCACCACATGGATTTGGGTCTAGGAGTGTATATGGAGCTTCATGGTAACTTGGCAATTGATTCCTCTTTTGCATCTGCTCACTATGAATTCTTGTAATAAATTATCAGTTTGGATTTTGCTCCCACATCACCATAATAAATTCTACAGTTTAAGTCTATTATGTGTGGCGGTCCTTTCAAATACTGTCTTTGTCATCAAATGAAATTCATAATACTTGAGCTTTGAATTTTAATGAGAAATATTAAATTTGAAACATTATTAGGTTTAACAAAGATCTGAAGAAGCTCCCTTGAATACAGAGCAAAAGCATTACACATTTATATCGTTTGAGACATAGGTTTTGATCATTCATTTCTCTAGGAATACATAAACAAGAAAGACCTGACATCTATAAACACCCTTAGGCTCCATAAAAGTGAGTCCCATATTCTTATTTAACTAAAAAAATAGTTTCTTACAGTTAGATAAGAGGTGGTACCACCTATAGCCTCATAAAAGCAGATTCCATCCATCCTGTGACCAAGGAAAAGGGAATGGATTCTAACGGGTCAAATTCAAAAGTTCCAACCCAACTCCTCGTAACTAGCTCCATAAAAGTGGGCTTTACAATAGTCAACAGACTGATTAAGGTATGTTTTTTTTAATTTTTAGCATGACAAGAAATAAGTATTTAAAAACCTTAATGTATTTAAAAAAAGTAAACAGTATTTCACCAAGAGCCACTAAGTGATTAAAACTGTGTAGCACGCGACTGTTTTCTACTAGAACTGGTGTAATGCAGATCACAGGGACAAACAATTTAACCAGACTTTGCAATAAAACTATATAAAACATAACAAACTGTCTGTTCTCCAAAGTATGAAGACTGTGAACTACTATGTGTACCTAATATTAAGCTAATGGAACATGATAACATCATTTTTGGATTTCTTCCTCTAAAATTAGTAAACTTTATACAAGCCTGTCTGAATCTGTAAAAAGCCATGTACTGTGAAGTTTTGGTAATTAAGTTTTTAAACAAAGGAACTGGGAGCTTCAGTTGGGAATGAGAGGACTTTGCATTCTCCTGCAGAAAAAGGGCTAGTAAAAAGACTTCGCCTATAGAAACAAACCTTATGCAAATTGACAAGTAAAAGTCTTATCCAATTGGAAAACTCCAAACATAACCAATAAGAAATACAATTAACATTAGCCAATTTTACCAACTGCTCCTTCCTTTCTCTTTTGGAAATCAATATATAAGAGCAAGCCTTAAGCAATTTTTTTCATAAACTTTATGGATCCGATGAAGCCTAGAAGATGAACATGCTAAAGAAAAAATAAACTTTCTTTGAAGAAAACTGACTAAACATGATTTTTTTATGAGAATTGTTAAAGCTTCTACTGGTTTAAGAACTTTTGAAACAGATTGAAATCTCTTCCTATAGAGATTATAGTAAGAAGCAAGAGTTAATTTTCAACAGAAACCCACCACCTCTGTAGAGCTAATCCCTTTCAGTTTTGCCTTTATTACTATGTTATTCACTTTTGTTTGTCTTTTCGGCTTTTCCTGGTTAGGGGTCGCCACAGCAGAACTCCGGTCTGCTAATGATTAGCAGTCCATTTTTATGGTGCCAGGTTGCCAGCCCAATGCCCACCCTTCAGCGAAGGGATGCCCATTCACACATGTCTTTCGGAGGCCACTCGACTGCGGGGAGGACATGCAGATGCCACACAGGAGGCACTCCAGCCAAGAATCGAACAGGAGAACCTCTTGCTGTGAAGCAGCAACACTACCTCTGTACCACCGCGGCTACTATGTTATACACTATGAATAGAAAAATTACATACAAAAGCAAAATAAACTAGGAATAGAAAAATATCATCATTGAATACAACAAAAAAGTAACTGGCAAAACATATTTCAGTCCTCCATCTCTTCTCCCTCTCTATATCTCACAGACACACACACACACAAACACACACAAACACATATACTCCTGCATAGTTTTGCTGATTATGCAGCATGGCCCAAGTTTCCCTATATTTGCCAAACACAGTTGAGCAACTCACATAGTTGAAAATATCATTAAGTTTATTCAACAAAGCGCCCTCAGTATTTTGTCAATAAAATTCATCAGTGATACAATGGTTGGCATTCTGAAATGTCCAAAGGAAAAGAACATATACTGTAAATAAGCAAAGAATGGAAAAGACACACTTCTCAGAACACCAGGCAGCTTTAATATGACTAGTTAAGGGCTCTTTCCACCAATGATTTTAACAAACACTTCATCAGAAGAAGACAGAAATGAAAAACGGTTTACCTTTATAACCGCGATTTGCAGAACGGCGAACTGCACATGCCCGAAAGGCAGTCTGCAAGATATACAAACACCGAATGTAAAAAGGTGTGAATGTGCAATGAGCAAATGCACAGTGAGATTCGCTCATTGCACATTTGACATTCAGGGGCGGATTGCACTATAGTGGGGATCGGGAAATGGTTCCTTTCCCCACTGTAGTGCGATCTCGGAGTTAGAATAATAAAGTAGGGGGGTGCATGGGGGCTTGCCCACTTGCTTTCAGTGGCAGCTGGTGACTTCAAATTAAAGGGGGGCTACAGGAGACAGCGGAATGGGTGGGGCCAATGGGAAGGGGTGTGGCCAACTAGAAAGGAGTGGAGCTATTCTCAAAACCACAACAACTGGAACTTTAATTAAATACGTGGCCCTGGGTGACAAACTGTGATTACAAGAGTCCAATCAAGACAAAATGAAATATAGAAGAAAAAAATATTTCAGTGCATTGGCTACATGACAACTTGCTTAATATCTAGATGGAAACATAAAGGTTGTGAGGCATGAAAAAATAAATTACTTTTTAAATACATTACTGGAATGCCAGTCAAAATCAAGTATAAAAAAAAAAAAAAAACAAGCAGCACTCCACTCAAACCACTTCTCCTTGCACCACAGTTCTAATTATAATTTATATTCAGCTTTGCAAAATTACCAAGTAACATGCTGAAAGTAGCAATCTCTGTGATAACCCCACTTGTAAAAATGTTTCTTATCCAGATAAGACCTGCTGCCTGACAACAACTATCTATTTGTTTCATGGGGAAGACATGATCAAAATAAAAAATAAACAGCAAACAAGAAACAAGCTCAAGATAAATTGCTTAAAGGATTACTGCACAAGTTATGGGCCATACATGATAGATTGGCATTCTATTTAGATTACGGGTAAAGCCTGCATAGATAACTTCAAGTCTCCAACAAATGTAATGAGCTTCTGAAAATACTGTAATCCTGTCCTTTATTACTACAAATACTGTCATATGCATTTCAATACCTAAGGCTTATATCTTATCTAGTTATGTAAATATTCTCTGCATGGCAACAAAAAGGCTTTCAATGTTGGTAATTCTTTAACAATATGCTTATTAAAGCTTACTTGCATCTTACAATCTCCGACAAGCTTACCTGATGGTCATTAAAGCATTGCTACTTAAACACAGAGCAACAGGGCACTGCAACAGCATGCATTTTCTGAATAATAAGAAGCATAAATCACCAGTATAAAAATATGACAGCAAACCAGAACATTCTGCAAAATCAAGGAGAGATGAAAAGCCATGGTGGTACTTGTGGTCTACCATGGATGGGGGAATACTGTGCACACTTACAGTACATAACTGCTCCTTGCCTTGCTTGGACACATCCAGAGTCACTACACAGGGGTGTGGGGTGCAACAAGTATGTCACAATTTGAAATGTCTCTGGCTGACGGTGATGGCTCTAACACTCATACCTCTCAACCTCAGAGCAAGAAATCTAGACAAAACCATACATAGAAGTGGGACACTAGCCCAAAAATAAGGACAAATTTTTAAATATTGCTCTTATAAGCTTAGAAAGATAATAGAATAGTAGGTCTTGCATTAGTATGAATTTTCTAAAGGGTATGAAATCTGAAACTCAAATGTCTGCCATTATTTTCTAACGTCATTCTTTAATGATTTGCCATTAATTTGCCAGAAAACCACAATTTTATAAAATACAGACCAAAAATGTAATGCAAAAATATAAAATTGCCACACAATACAGCTGGGAACCAATCAAAGAAGGGACACCTTTTTAATATTAGTATTGTTAACCTGAGCAGCTGACAAAATAAGAGCATCTGCATGCATTTCTGAAATAAAACTAACCTATAAATCTGATCATTACAGTTATTTATAATTGTAAACCCTCCACGTTTTTCTTCCAAAATTGCCATTTTGCAGAGGAATTATTAGGGGGAGAGCAACATTTTGAGCCAAAATTGGGGACAGTTGAGATCTATGGGTATTCCTAATTCGATAAAGCAATTTATTTGCACATACCTCTCTACCTCTTAATGCAGGAAATCTGGACAAGGCCAAATATATTGGAGGAACATACAAACAGTAGTAAAAATTGCTGTTATATAAACTTAGACAGTTGATAGAATAACAGGTCTTGCTTTAGCACGCATTTTTCTGAAGGTTATGAAATGTGAAACTCAATGTCTGTCATTTAGTCTTAATTCCTAAATGATTTGCAAGAAAACCACAAATTTTATGAGGAACAAACCAAAAATAAGAAGCAAAAATCTATTAATTCTGCAAAAATCTGGACAGTTGAGAGGTATAGTTCAGTCGGGGCTGTCTTTGAGTTTGCCGCACCCCCCTCCCTCATAAAATCATGGCCGAATGGAGCCCTCCCCTGCAGCCATTCCAATGTCCCATTACTTGGTTATTTCACCCCATTTACCATAAACAGTGTAATATGCATACTGCTTTACTTCTGTGATTATTTGGATTTTATTCAAAAGTTTTATTTTGCAGTTTATTACCACTGCACCATCAACTATTTAATTCATTAAAAATCCAGAAACCACAGATTTATGAGGAAAAGAACAGGACAAAAATATGAGGCAAAAATCTGCAACAATTTCACAAATGGTGGTGGGTAGAGAATTCAGGCTCTTGCTACCTGAACCCCAAGGTACAGGGTTCAAGCCTGAGGTATTCCCTTTAGCCACCAGTATATATCAACTGGGACATTACACACACACACACACACACACACACACACACACACACACACACACACACACACACACACACACACACACACACACACACACACACCTGCCAGAAGAACAAATGGAATGCAGCAGGTTGGGAATCAGAGTAATGAAGGTAATGCAATTACAGAAGTACATACAATGAATACAGGTGTGCAAAGTTGAGCATCATTGCACAGTGGTGGGTGGAACACATGCTCAGAGCAATGGCAAAAGAAAAGTGGGTCTGAGGTGCACTTTCTCTTGCTTTACACACAACTACACTACTTCAGATGATCAGGCCTGGCCTGTCTCCAGTCCCACTGTCAAAAGCAAGGCGTGGAATAATAAAATGGAACATTAAAGTCAATTACATGAAAATACAAGAGGACACTAACAGTCTGTTGTCCTACGTCACAAGTCTTTAACACTGAAAATCTTTGTGTCCTTACTATAGTAAAAGAACGCTGCTTCAATTTTAACATTTTCAATGGTCATAAATAAATAGACAGTGAAGTAGCGATGTTACTTTAGAATACACTTTCAAAAAGTGAGGCATTACAAAATTGTGAAACATTTGAAGATGTATATAACTAAAATCATGTCATTAACTGTTGGACTCCTTTTCATTTGTGTTATATTCACATTGCTTTTACATGCCTTTTCCTCATGACTACCTCCTCTAATGTCAAACCTAACTGTGTCAGCATAAAGCCACCTTGATGGCTGCTTACCATCAACTAAACAAGCTCAGATTCTTCTGCCCATTAACCATTTTAAAACTCTTCCTCTGTGGTAGATAATAATCAATCAGTCCATGAACATTTTTTTGTTTCTATTAATCTTTCTACCTCTATCCACTCCTTTCTCTTCCTCTTGTGGCCAGATGGAGCCTCCATGCTCTTAATACTTCTCACTGCCTTTATCATCATCTGTTTTACTATAAATATGCCTTAATTTCTATTCAACATTCATTTTGTTTAATTCTGCTGTACCCCAGCTTGCAGATAAAAAGGATCACACACACACCTCCCGATCATACACCCTACCTGTCTCATGGCCAAGCAATCCGATACTGCAGCTCCTTGGGCTGGCATGCAACAAATCCATCCTGCAGCTTCTTGGTCCTACATGCTGGCATGATCCTGTAGCCTGCGCATACTCTCCCGTGAGATGTGAGGAGGCTGGAGCCTCCTGCTATTGGTCCAGACTGCATCGCCCGCAGTCTGGATACCATCTGGTTTGTGTGGTCGTCACTGCACAGATCTCTGGGTTGGAAGGGAGGAGTTTACTCTCTTCCCTATCCAGACTGCCTGACTGAGCAGTCTGGAGCTCAGGAATGCCTGAGCATGCGTGCTTGGTGTTCTGGTCTGCCTAACACAGCAGCCAGGAACTTAGCACGCATGCGTGCAGTCCAAGAGATTTTTTATTATTTTCATTTTTAGTTCTACAGGGACTTTGGGGACTGGGGACTTTATTTCACAGGTGGGAGGGCTGCAGTCCCGCAGTCCTATAGCACGAGCCACCCCTATTTGCTTTACACTTTGTTTTTTTTCTTTGACTTTCATGTTCGAAAAACAGCGAATCTGCTGTTCGATTTGCTGTTTTTCAAACATGTAGGTGTATTGACATTGTTAGTTTTGCGTGAATTAGAGTCACTCATATGAGCACTCGCCCTTCTGCAATTCGTGGTTATAAAGGTAAACCACAAAAAACATTTCACATTTAACAAAGTAAAATCATGCAGTACATGTAAAAGTTAATCGACATTGCACTTATACCAAAGGAGATTTAGAAAGGTAAGGTATTCCTGATTTATCTAATATTTATTGACACACAGACTAATCTAAGATGCTAAGCAAAGTAATATAATTGATATATGCGTGCATATATGTAAATGTACACATAAATATGTGTATGTGTGTATGTTTGTGTATATATATATATATATATATATATATATATATATACATATATATATATATATATATATATATATATATATATACATATATCTATATATACATATCTACATGTGTGTGTGTATGGGTCTACTTCTGAATCTTGAGATACTGAAATTTTGAATTTCAGTATCTTGAGACCAGAATGCTGAAAGTGCAGTTATTCAAAATGCATTTTAAAGAATCATAATTTACAGAGTCCACAGCAGTTGTATTGTGGTGTGTTCTTTATGGTGTGCAGTCTCTTTAAGGTGCAGTGTGGACTGGGATTTAGAGATGGCGGCCAATGAGTGGTTATATGCAGAGATTTAGATATGTGTTTACTGTTTTAGGGTTTTGGGTAGGAATTTGTTATTTTTTAAATATTTTGGGAAGTTTTAGGTGTAGGTTGGGGTAGGTAGGTGAGAGTGTGAGTGTGCAAGTGTTGAAAGTGGTAATTTTTGTACATGTGTAGTGTGTGTTTGTGCAATGGAAGTATAGAGTGCGTAGCGGTGGGTTTGTTGTGTTATTCATGGTAGTATGACCTTGGAGTAGGTATATATAAGTAGCAGGGGTGTAAGGGGTGCAGCCCCCCACAAGAGGGGTGCAGGGGGGCATTCTCCCCTGCTTATATGTAGATTAGTTGGGTGTTGGTTTGTTATGGTGCAGGGTGGAAGATCTTGTATGTGTTTTTGTTTGTGTGGTGGAGGGTGTATTAAAAAACAGAGCGTCACATACTGAAAATTCGGTATTATGAAATGTTATTACAGTGATGCTTATTTTTTTTTACTTTTTTGTTGTAGTGTACGTTCGACATTTTCTTCTCGAGATACTGAAAATTCAATATTTTAGTATTTTGAGATTTGAAAGTGGACCTATATATGTGTGTGTGTGTGTGTGTGTGTGTTTATGTGTATGTATATATATATATATATATATATATATATATATATATGGGTCTACTTTTTTTGTTCGAAATTACATTATTTCAATCAAGAAAAGTATGGCCCCACTTCTACAAAAGTGCACTTCAGCAAAAGTGCAATTTCGCAAAAGCCGGTTCACCAAAGCATGGTACAGTGGGAATAAGGAAATATATCCTTTTCCCAACTGTAGTGTGATCTCAGAGTTGGTATATTTAAGTAGTGAGGGTGTGGGGGTGCAGGAGGGGTTGCCCCCCCCTGCAAAACAATGTTTTTTGTTTGTTTTGTATTTATTTTGCCGATTCTGTGAATCGGCTTTCGGGAAAGTGCACTTTCTTGGAAGTCAGGACGTACGTTTGTTAGTCGAAGCAATGTAACTTCAACTAATAAAAGTAGACCCATATATATATATATATATATATATATATATATATATATATATATATATATATATATATGGGTACCCTTATGATTGACATTCGGAATGCCGACAATGCGGAACCAGCATCTCACTATAGTGCGGAAGGGAAAGATTTCCATTCCTACACTGTAGTGCAATCTCGGAGTTGGTATATTAAAGTTCCAAGGGGTGCTGGGGTGGAGCCCCCCACTGGGGGTGCAGGGGGGAGTAGCAGTTTAAAGGAAATTTTATTTTCCTTTTTTTTTTGTGGACCAATGTCGGCATTCCGAATGTTGATCATATGGTGTCGGCCATATGGTTGTCTGCATTCTGGAATGTCATTGTTGTGTAGGGGACCCATATATATATATATATATATATACATATATATATATATATATATATATATATATGTATGTGTAGATAGACAGATATATTTATATGTGTGTGTGTGTGAGTGTGTGTGCATCAAATATTCTCTAGACTTTAAATAGAAAGTAATCAAACAATAGTAATCTAAACTCACTTTTTCAAAAAATATAAAACCAAAGAAAAAAACAGCAAAAAGTAAACAAGTTTCTTTTCTGAATGATTACTCAAACACTACCACTACATTTAGACACATTTTTCTAAGGTAAGGTGTAGGGCTGGGGTTAGCAGCAAGGACATATCTTTTTTTTTAGTATTCTCAGTAAGAGGACTGACTACATTATCATCCATCTAAAGACCACTACCATCAGAAGCAGTACTCCAAGGCAGTGAAGGAAAGTACTTCTACTACTGGCTATACTTTTATACACTCAGCCTAACCCTGAACCTACACACGTATCATCCCCATTACCAATGCTTCCCAAAAATATCACTGTAGTCTACATACACTTATGTAGTATTAAGAACAGGTGGCCAGTGCTGGAACCCTAGGAATCTCAGTGCAACCTTAAACTAATTGCAATCACTGAATCCTGGTATAAAGACTTATCTGATGTACCTTCCTTTTTCACTACAAATCAAATAATATTTACTGACAACAGGCCAATACCTCACCAAGGAGGTGGCTCCCCTACTTCTTGTGAAGAAAGATGCCAACCTTCACCCAGCTCTGATATATAAAAATAATTCTACTATGGACAATAGTTCCAGTTGGCTCCTAATTTAAATCTCACTTAAAGACCATACCAGAATACTTACTGCTGCTATTTCCTTCTTGGTCTTCTCCATCCAAACTGGATATCAAATAACAGTAATTCTATATCATTTTAAATATCACAAACACATCATCTCCAGTGAATTTAATCTTGACAGGGCAGGTCCACAAAAATCTTAGCTAATGAGGCTTGTCTCCTCACTTACCATCACACAGGTGCTTACCAAATGCACTAGGTCTAATTTAAATAATGGGAAGAATATGCTTCTTGATGTTATCCTCACAAGCATTTCTGAAAAAAAACATCTTCAATTACAGGTGCTGCCTAGTGTTAAGTAATAGCTGTCCCATAATCACCTCATGGATGTTAAAAACATCCAAAGGCTTGCCCAGCACAGTATCATACTCTAGAGCCATCTCTGATTCTTCTTCGGACTTCAGCTCCAAAATGCTGATTTAGGACATTTTTAGAACTGTAATGACCCTATAACAGCTTTAATGACTTTTTATTATTTTACATACCCCATAGACAATAAACCTTTTCCCCTCATAACACTTTGGCACTAAATGAAACACAGTCCTTGGCTCACTCAGGATCTCAGGCAACTTATTAAACAAAAAGACAAGACTTGAAATGACTAAAAGATGGAGCCCTCTGATACCTTCAGATATACCTTTTTTCAAAACCTAAAGTGAAATACAGAAATATCCACCAACCAATCAATCAATCAAGCCTTATACTTCAGTCAACCTAAATTCTTCTGGAATGTCTTAAAATCTGTATGATTGTCCCAAAATATTACCAAATCTTTCTACCAGCCAAATCCCATTCAAGCCCTTTTCCCTCTTACCTCCTTAATCGTACATACTAATTTCATGGTCATAAAACCACCATGGAAGGGCAATTAGCAATATATATCAACCAAACTCCCCACTTATTTTCAACACTCAGTCTTTTTAACAGTGCTCCAAACAGTGTGCCATGCTTGCCGGGTCTATATCAAATGATCGAAAGTTCATTTCAATGAACCTTCATTCATTGAACTTTAATAATCAAATGCTCACTTCTGCAAATATTCTCATCGAAGAAAAAATTACATAGGGAAAGGTAACACTTGTCCAAAACACATGGAACAGAAAGCACAGTAAGTATAACCCACCAAAGTTTGGTGGGGCTGTGGTCCCACCCACCCCAACTATATATATATATATATATATATATATATATATATATATATATATATATATATATATATATATTTATATAAACCAACTCCAAGATCACACCACAGTGGGGAAAAAGGCAAATTTGTGCTTCTGGCCAACTGCTCCTTTTCCCTGTGTAATTTTTCACTGATCTGAACATTCATGGAAGCGAGTATTTGATTAGAGTTTGATGAATGAAGTTTTGCCAAAATGAACTTGCGATCATTTGATATAGACCCATGTCTGCCCCTACACAAGATTCTTAAATACACACTTTCAAAACATCCTTACATCTGAAGTTCCAAAGCATATAGAAGAAATTAACTATGGCTACAATCATAACGTCCATTAGGACACTCCAAGATTCTTAGGTTGGGCAGTGCTGTACTCTACAAGCCAGTCACATATTTTTTTCTGTTTATCTCTTTCTACCAGTTTGTTATCCTATAGTTTCAAACATGCGCTACTCATACCTCTCATCAAGGTGTCCTCTCCCTCCTCAGATAATGACTTCTGGTATACTGCAAACCTTTGTCTGTTAACCAAAGTTCCTAAAAAATGGCTATAGGCAGCTGTTGGAATGTATTAAAAATATGGCATTCTCACCAAAGGACAGTATGTTTTTTGTACAAATTACTGCACACTTACTGCCATGTAGTCACTTCTAGATTACATCTATTCCAACAAGGAGCACAGTAAAGCAACCTGGGACTGTATTTTTGGACATAAAAAGGGTATTCAGTACAAGTTTCCTTCTCCCTTCTATTCAATAACTTAACTGGCAATAGACTGTCTACTGGGATTCTAACTTAGCACCAAAACTACCTGTTCAATCATACATTTTTACCTGGTCAGCACCAAAACTTTCTCAGTAATCAGAACCATTAACAAAGGTGCTCTTCAAGTGTCTGTCATTGGTCCACTTCTCTTTTCCCTTCTAGTAAACAAACTGATCTGGGATCTGCCCAAGATAAAGTGCAGATAATATTGTCTTTTCCAAGGTGAAAACTTATGTTAGCATAATAATCACTAATCTTAAGAAAGACTTTATATCCATCTGGAACTGGCTTCTCAATGGCAAGCTAACAGTCAAAACTCAAAAAAGTACTCTAATGATCTTCAGGCCTCCTCAAAAATTACACACTGCCCAAACATTAATTATCTATGATTTACTCAGGGACCAACTGTCCTACACATGCACACACACAAAAAGAAACATCTCATACTTAATTTAAATAAAAACATAACTTTCAGTGCTCATATAGAGGCCAAACATAAAGTCCTTGCACAGCTGAAAGCTTCACACAAGGTATCCAACCTACTTTCCCTTGAAGTCAGATGAACAATAGCTCTATAGCTCTACTCCCAAAACTTTAATCCACTCTCCCTATCATCACCCTTTGCTGTTCACACAATACCACTGTCCTTCAAAAAAACATGAATAACCTTCTCAAATTCATACATCTTTCTGGTAATAGACTACACCACTATATTAGTCTTGAACAAAATAACTGGTTCCAAACCTCAGCTAGAGCATCTTCTTACCACCCTCATTTTAAAAAGTTTTCATGAAATATATCATTTCCCATTTCTCAAGAAAAAAAATCAGATTTAGAAGTCAAAGCTATTCCCCCAGGAGCAATGACAGACAAAAGTGCTTAGACATTCTTTCACTCACTCCATTTGTGAGAGAGAGCTTTCTCTAAAATCACTCCTGCCACTTAGAGTGACATTCCTGAACCTTTAAAGAAAATTGAGCAACTTATTCTGTTTACAACATCACTAAAAGACTATAACATTAAAGACAATGCTTGCAAATTCTTTCCTGACAATGGTCGATCTCGTTAACACCCATTATTGCATAGAATTGTCAGTACCTGATTTTGTATTTTTCTGGTGCGTTATCACCAAGCTTTGTTACTTCCACATCTTTTTATTTATTCTTTTCATCAAATTGTGTCAGTCCTTAAAGCTCAGAACTAACTACAGCTTATTATTGCTACACTCTGTTTCTACTGTTGGGACATGGTGATGGATATTGCTTCCAACACGTATACAGTGTCAAAGCTAGCTGTTTCACTGTTGTTGACTGCTAATTATCAGCTTCTATAGATAATTTTTTTTATTACTATGCTCTTGTCCTTCATGCCAATATTTGCTTCACTGTTGATACCTGTATTTTGTACTTATTTGCTATACATTGCCTTAATTTCTTTACTGTACATATGTTTAATTATTGTTGCATTGATGATGCATTGAAGAAACCTTGCTCTCTTCCTGCCTGTATGATCACTGTATTGTGTAACTGTATATTGTAAAAACATTGCTGCATTTTTGCCTTTGGCCTGGGTCTTGCCCGGAAAGAGACTGCAGATCAGTGTACCTATCTGGATAACAAATACAACTAAATAGGTAAAATCTATCTAATTTCCTAGCCCTTATTCTAATCCCAGCCTTCAAAAGTTTGCACACATATTCCCACCCAGAATGCAAAAACGTTTGCTTTATATGGTACAAAAACATTTCCTCACTCTGTGTTATAGTATATTGGCATATGCAGGAGTCACGATCACACCCATGGTCACCCACTTCACTTGGTGGAAAATTCTGTTTTCGGGTCTAAAACAATGCTAACACTAATTCTAATACTAAACAAATTGTGTTCATTTCTTTTGTACTTAGTACTTCCATCTAGATAAATATAATATCACATATTCTACCTCCTGTTCGGCAGAAATGGGCAGTGGAGAGGTGCAAAGGGTAGCATTGGCACCTCACAGCAAGAGGTTCTCCAGTTCACTTCTAGGCTGTGGTGCCTACTGTCTGGAGTCTTTATGTCCTCCCTGTGTTTGTATGGGTTTTCTCCAGGTGCTTCAGTTGCCTTCCATACTCCATAGATATGCAGTAAGCTAAATGGATGATCTAAACTAGTTGTAGGTGTGAATGTTCACATGCGCATGTGTACGTGTGCATGGGTGTGTGTGTGTGTGTGTGTGTGTGTGTGTGTGTGTGTGTGTGTGTGTGTGTGTGTGTGTGTGTGTGTGTGTGTGTGTGTGTGTGTGTGGTATGGGCATAGGGCTAACAACCTTGTCCCATAAAAGGAAATGATTGGTTACTAAAACAAGAACTGTCCTTTGCTATTGCCCCACGTGCTTTTCAATGGCATAAGGGGCTGAAGGGCAAGAGAGAGAGAGAGAGAGAGAGAGAGAGAGAGAGAGAGAGAGAGAGATGTACAACAAGAAGAGACTGGGATTTTGGATGCAGGCCTTTAAGGAGAATAACAATAACCATACAAAATATTATATCCATAAAGTAGCTGAAAGCATTCTAATAACTAAGCCAACACAGAAATGGAGAAAGGAGATTCTGCCGCTAGGGATGACTGCAATTAAGGATATAAACAATAGGCAAGAGGGGGCTAGAATTTATTGGAGAAAAATGGCAAAATAACCAAGGTATTGGGAGCAAATAACTAGAGAGGGAAAGATGATAGAAGGGGAAGACACCAAGAATTTATTTGGACTGCAGGTTATAGATTGCCTTCCCTATCAGGGATTGATATCAGAGTATAAGCAAAGAGAAAGAACTAGGGGATCCTAAATGAAAGACCAGCACCGGCAGCGTTATCAGTAGAATCTAGAATAGAAGCTGCCATTAAAAAAGGAATAATTTGTAGAGCATATAAAATATTGCATGATAACTAAAACAATCAATCAGAGAAGGTGAGAAAGGATTAGGAAGAGAGACTGGATAAGCAATTCACAAAGAAACAATGGGATGATATATGTATGTCTCCCAAATATGCAACAAAATCTAGAAAATTTAGGATTTTTGCTTGGAAATGTTTACATAGATATTTTTATACCTAAGTAGACTGCAGAGAATTTTTCCTCGGGTGGATAGCAAATGTTGGATGTGTGATGGGGAAGAAAGAGGTAATTGGGAACATATTTTCTAGCAGTGCAGTGAGTTGGCAGACTTTAAGGATTTCCTCTGGGTTGCACTGTCAAAGATGCTGAGTGGGCACATCGGTGTGACGAGGGAGATGATTTTTCTGAGCTATGATACAGGATCGGAATTGCCTAAACATGGTAAGGCCTTTGTGTGTCCAATTATGGTGGGTGCCAAAAAAGCAGTTACTAGAAAAATGGAAATCAAAATCTAAACCAACAATATCAGAAGTAGTGAATATAGTAATACAGATAAAACAACTGGAATTGAGAAATTTAGAAAAAAAGGTAGGAGCAAACTACATAGGGAAAAAATGGGAATTTTGGGAACAATACATAGAGTGGAGGAATGAGATGTAAAAGAAGGCAGGACTTAAATGAGTTATGTAATGTTTGACTGAAAACAATTGGGTAGATTATAAGTAATGCATAATGTTTGCAGTATATGTTGTCAGTATAGTTTGTGATAAAATGTTTGCAACTAGGACTTTGTCAGTATGGTTTTGTTTCATTTATATAAATATATGATTGTTTATGTCGTAAATGATTATTTAATAAAGAGGTTTCTTCTTTAAAAAAAGGGTCAGGAATTGAATAATTTCTGTAATGTTGCTTAGGTTATATGATATATAGCAATATATGTGAATCATAACATTTATTAATTTTAACTTGTTAATACAGTTTGATTATGTTAATATAAATGCAAATTTGCCTGTGTCACAAGTGATAAATTAATAAAGGTTTTTAAAGAAATGCTTCACTGATAACAAAAAGAAATCTCAATTCTTTATTTAAAATGTACAACAATTTTAACTACTGACTATATTATAGAAAATCTTAGAATGGATTTTGCAGATATCCTAAGGCCATGTTATATAATATGTATTATATGTACATACGCTGCATTTCCTCTATCAATGTTAAAATACTGATTTGTCTGTTTCAGCACGTGTCTGTAACAATTTCTTTTGTATATTGTTATATTCACTGTTATATTGCTTGTATATAAAAGTATGTAACTTGGAGCTTTTCTCCACGGACCTCCGCTGAAAATGAGTTATTTTTGATCCAGACAGACCATCCCGGTACACAAATGTCAAATAAATAAATGAAGGATTGAAACTCTATTCCTAATGATAATAAACAAATTGTAAGCTGTTTCATGCTTAATACTGATTTCTTTGATAAGTATAATCTGATATTCTGGAGCATTTTTCCCCGGGCCTCTGCTGAAAACAGGATCTGTGGAACCTAGTCGGACTTTCCCGGTCAACAAATGTTAAATAAATAAAATAAAAAAAAATAAAATAAATAATCTCACATTTTCTATCTTCATTTCCATATGAATGAAAGTATATAAATACTCGTTATCAGCAATATCAAAAATAAATTTACGTTCCTCAGTTTCTCAAGAAATTTCTAGAAGCCCTTATTGTAAGACAAAACACATGGCTCATAGGTGTGTACTGGGCAAATGGCCTTGGAGCATTTATAAGTCTAGCCCATAGAAGTGCCCTGGCATCATGCCACTGTTAGTTCCCAGTGTCTCTATCAAGTAGAGCCACTGGAGTGGTCTCCGGGGTTAACTTTCTATTTCCCATCCACTCATCAAGATTTCTCTTGAAAAGGGCCAGTGAGGGGCTATGCTTGACATGTATGGGAAGTCTATTCCAGAGCATGGGCAGTCTCTGGGTTATGAACCTGGCCCTCCAGCATGTTCTGTTGATTGTGGTAATGAGGTTGAAGTCCCTGGAGCATGTGGTGCAGAAGGATTGGGATTTCTTTAGGTGCAACATTTCTAATAGGGCTAGGTCAGATATGGCTTTGTAAGTCAAGCAGAGATCGCCTCTTAATAGACGATATGAGAGAGAGAAAAGCTGGAGTTTTTTTTCAGTTTGTCCATTTAGGGCATGTGTTTAAGGCCTAGGATCCTCCACATGAGGTACTTCTATGGCCTTTCCAGCTGTTACAGGTGTTTTGTGAGGTACATGCCAAATGGGGCATTATACTCGATAATTGGTCTAATGAGGGAAGAGTACAGAGAGATAATGACCTCTTTCTTCCTGGATGCAAAACCCTTGGTAATGAGATGTGCCACATAGAAGGACTTTCTGACCACAGTGGCAATGTGGTGGTAGAAGGAGAGGTTGCTTTCAACCTGTGTCCCCAGATCTCTTATAACACCTTCAGTGTTCAGTGGGCTACCATCAATGTGGTAATTAGTGAGAACTGAGTTTTTCACAAAGGGAATGACGGCTCATTTTTGACATTAACCTTAAGGCCATGGTTTTGACACTAGTCGTTGGTCCCAGTGAGGCCTTTCTGTAGGATGTCTACATCACTTGGGGAGTTAATAATGGCTCCCAGCTTGTAATTGTCAGCAACCTTGGTCAGCCAGAGTCCCTCGATGTTGGCATGGGCTTCTGAGAAGTAGATGCCGAACAGGAATGGACCCAGGCTCGATCTCTGTGGGACTTCACTTGTGACTGGTCGGCAGTCTGACTTGGAATCTGCTACTTTTACACTGTGGGTTCTATCTGTGAGCCAATTTGCAACCCACCTAGTGATATAGGGGTCAATGCCTAGTTTGGTGAGTCTATCACTAATTCCTGAGTGGGGAATGGTATCAAAGGCTTTGGTCAGATCGAGGTAGGCTGTATGAACTGCCTTGCTCTCATCCACAGCTCTGGTGACTGACTCAAAGAACTCAGTCAAGCTGAGCAGGCATGATATACACTTCACAAAACCAACTTGCATGGGATCCAGAGTTTGGAGATTCCCTATATCCTTGTTAATTAGGTCCATGATGATGCGTTCCATAGCCGTACATATCAGACTCATCAGGCTAATGGAGGCGATAATTCCCAGGGTCTGTTGTCGTTACCCCTTTATGGAGAGGGATGACTGTAGCAGTGCACCATTCTGTAGGGACAAAGCCTGAGGTGAGTCTGTGATTGAACAGGGCAAGCAGGTGTGGTGCCAATTCACTTTGTAGTTCATGTAGAACACAGCCAGAGATATTGTTAGGTCCCATGGAAGCTGTATTCTTGGCCTTGGACAATGCAGCTTTAACCTGTGCTGCAGTAATGCTGGGTGCCTGGCATTCTTCCATTATTGCAATTGGTCCTTTAGGGGGAGAGAGAGGGGTAAAGTTGGCACTGAATCTTTCAGCCAGTATGCTAGCAATATCTGTTGGCTCAGTATGGGAGGTACCATTATGCAGTAACTCAGAGCAAATCTGGGTATTGCCATGGATAATCTTGATATAACTATAGAAGGCATTGTGGTTGTTTTTAGTGTCTGCCACAATTCTGCCTGCATATTTAGCTTTAGAGATTTTGATGAGGGATCTCAACTTTTTGTTGAGGCTAATAAGGGAGTTTTTCCAGTCTTGGGACTTCACTGTTTTCTGCAACAGTTCTGTTTTCAAACTATGAATTGCAGCTGTAAGTCTTGGAGGACTATACATATTTTTTTAAATTGTGAGGATTCAAGATAAGTAGAAAAAACTAGGTTTGACCATGTGGTGAAATGTATATGTGGCCATATCTGTCACCATTGCATAAAAGGTTGATGTTGAGTCTTTATATACTTCCATTCCAATGGAAGGCAGGAATGAAAATATAAGATTATACTTACCTAAGAGATTAATATTTTGTTATTCAGTCTGTTCTTCCACTTGCTGTTTCCCCTTTCTGACAGCTCTATAAACCCATCCCCTTCCCATTTACAGTAATAAAATACTAGGGACTTTATTTTGTTTGTTTGTTTACCAGGGAAGAGTACTGATCCCTATGGATTTTTTTGGCTCAGCCCAAGAGCTGAATCTGGTTAAGTGACTTGCTCAGAATCACATGGTTAGGCAGTGGAGGCTGACAGAATGAAACCTTGGATGTCTAGACTACAAGAAATAATGCATCAACAGCTCCTTAATCCTCTGCACCAATTGCCAGACTTCGAGGTGTAGTTCTTATCTGGGCCCGCAGTTATGCTCATAGTAGTGTGCTTGTGTGTGTGCGGACATGCATTGTCATATGCATACTACATATATGCTACTCAGCTTATTGGGTGACATGATCTACATCAAACAGTGTTAGTCATTATCCAACCTGTGAAATTTTTGCTAGTGAATTCTATTAGTTTATCTGTTGTACAACATCACTCCTAATGTATTGTTAATCAGCTTCAAGCCAGGTTTCTCTACTTTGACTGTGCTATTTTGCTTTTATGCAGCTGTGTAAGTGATTTTTCTGAATCCCATACATACATAGGTTCATAGGTTCATAGGATGGTACTAGGCTATCAGCCCTAGGGCCTATACAAGCCTAGCCATAATAATTCCCTGGCTATTTCTTTCCACACTATTTACTTCCCTGGACCCCTGTCTAGCAGGGCAACTGACGTGATCCCCGGGGTGAATTTGCTTTCTCCCATCCAATCGTCAAGGTTCCTTTTGAAGAGGGCCAAAGAGGCACTTTGCATGACATGCATGGGCAATCTATTCCAGAGTCTGGGGAGTCTCTGGGTCAGGAACCTATCCCTCCAGCATGTTTTGTTTATTGTGATTACAAGGTTTATATCCCTGGAGTGTGTGGCTCTGAGGGATTTGGATTTCTTTAAGTGTAGCATGTCCAGCAGCTTTGGGTTTGACATGGCCTTGTATGTTAAGCAGAGATCGCCTCTGAGTAGACGATATGCGAAAGAGTATAGCTGGAGTTTTTTAAGGCGGTCAGTGTAGGGCATCTGCTTTAGGCCTGTGATTCTTTTAGTGAAGTATTTCTGCGGCCTTTCCAGTTGTTGCAGATGTCTTGAGAGGTACATACCAAACAGGGCATTGTATTCTATAATGGGGTAAAAACAGCCAAAGTGCTCCACCGACAATAGTACACCCAAAGCAGGCACAGAAGGCTAAAATAGAAACGCTCCACTCCACAGCTTGGAACAAAACAGGTTTATTGCAAACCAATAAAAAACACGTAGATGTCACCTCAAATGTATACAACAGTATACGGTATCCACAATATCCACAGTAGTTAAGCGCTTTCATCTGACTAAAGGCAGACTTCATCAGAATAGCTGTTATTTTGCTCTGGTTGTTTAAATAAGCCCTTTTGGTGCCAAAACATCCATCCCATATAAATTTGTTATAAATTAATCTAATTAAAATTAGTGATATAATTATGCTTTATTGTTATCCTAAATACTATAATATTTAAAAATACATGCATATGCATAAAAATATATAATGTGTTGTACAATAAATATACTTTAAAAATGTACATTAAAAATGTAGTGACACATATATTGTTTATCTGTGGACATCTATATACATAATAGAATGTCTATGTACATAGTTTTCCTATAAAAAATATGTAATATAGTATAGTTGATTTTCCTACATATAGGCACTATGTTTAATCACATGTCACACTGAAAAGAGTGAGCACTGAAAATTTCTCTCACTCCTATGACAAGAATTAGCCCATACTTAAAAAAGGCTTTATACTAATATAATCATTTAGACCCGGAAGTCTAGTGGCGTCCGTAAAAATCTGCCATTTACTCTCCTTCTTACACAATAATGCTTTAAAATTACCCCCTTGCACTGTTACATCAACATGATCAACAATAGTAAATTTAAATTGATGTTTGTCACCACTATTCAAAATATGCTTATATAAAGCATTTTTCTTGTTTTTGGTTTTAATAGAGTAAATGTGGTCATATATCCTTTGTCTCAATTGTCTCTCCGTCTTTCCAATATAAAACGCCGGACAATAACTACAAGTGGCGATATACACCACATACTTTGTGTGACAATTCCCTGCCATACTCTTAATTACAGTACCATTAAAATTGTCCAATTTAAATCTACATGTTTCATTTATATATCTGCACTGATTACATGCTCCACATCTTTTTGTGCCCTTAAATAGTACCATGTCCTGATGTTTTTTGGATTCCAAAATCCTTTTAAGGTTAAACCCCGTCTTATATACAAATTTAGGCCCAATCCCTAATATCTGCACTAAATTATCGTCCATGGTAATAAGATTCCAGTGTTGTCTAATAATGTTTTCAATATTACTAACCACTGGAGAATATGTAAGGGCACATACTCTATAGGTGAAGCCTTCTGTTTTCTTATTGTGTGTTAGTGCAGAACCTGTCTTAAAACTTTGACCCAACAATGGTGCGTATTTCTTACCCCACTCTCTTTGTACATACCTAACTATATCATTTAATAACTGCTCAGGATAACCTCTATCTTTAAACATAAATTTTATGTTTTCCAACTCTTTCTCCATTGTTTCCCTGGTAGATGACATGCGGGCTGCCCGGATGCACTGCCCTTTAAATATATTTCTAAACATGTGTTTAGGGTGGTTACTACTATATTCTAAATAATCGTTAGAAAACGTTTCCTTCCTGTATATTCTAGAGGTAAATCCTTCTTCCCCATGACTTATAAAGGTTTCTAAATATGCTACACCATGGTTGTTTGTGTTAAATGTAAATTTTAAAAAATTAGTAGTACTGTTTATATAATCAATAAAAGGTTGAATCATGTCCTGTGGGCCTTTCCAAAGGACAAACAAGTCATCCAAAAATCTTGAGTAATAGACTATGTACTTGTAGAACTCACAATTGAACAAAAATGTAGTCTCCCATTCCAGCATAACCAGATTGGCGAATATGGGGGCACAAGATGCTCCCATGGCAATGCCTCTGGTTTGCTTGAAGAATTCATTTTCAAAATATATATAATTGTGGTCCATCACTAGTCCCATCATATCAGTGATCAAACAAATTTTGTCCCAGTCCAGGTTGGAATATTTTCTAAGACTATTACAAAAATAATCTAATCCTATTTCCTTTGGGATACAGGAAAACAAGTCGATAACATCAATGGTGATGTATATAAGATGCCTATCCCATAACAGCGGTGTCAAATGACTAAGGAACATCCATGAATCCTTGATTAAATGGGGTATATTATTATATACTGGTTTCACCCATTTATCAATGGCTACCCCCATAACGAAGGTTTTAGACTTACTGCCTGATATAATGGGTCTGAAAGGTGGACTATCCATATTTTTGTGGACCTTTGGAATCCCTACAATAGTAGCCAGGGTAGGATGTTCAACTTTAAGGTAATGGTAGACATCGCTTGTGATTCTATGGTCAATCAAATATTCTTCTAAAGCTAGGTCTATACGTTTGTACCCAATGTTCACTTCATTCAAAGAAATGGCTTCGTAGTTACCAGAATTATATAATATATTGTAAACTTTGTGAATATAATCCATCAAAGGGTACAACACTATCCCTCCCCCTTTGTCGGGCTTCATAATCCTCACTTCCTTACTGTTAATAAAAGTTTCCAAACATTGTCTTTCATTGTCAGTTAAATTGTCATCATAGCTCCTTTCCATTTTGTATATTTTACAATAACTATATATATCCTGGCTAGCCATTTTCTCAAAACTAGCTATAATGGGATTACTTGGGGGAATGTATGTACTTTTCTTTTTAAGAACGCATTGTTCACTGATATGCTTATCTGCCTCTTGTGTATTAAATTGGACAGCCAGATTCAATCGGCGGCAATATAATTTAAATTCAGTAATAACATCAACTAAATTAAACTTAACAGTAGGTATGTATTTCATACCTTTTGCGAAAAGAGTGTAAAATTCCTCTGTTATAGCAATACTGGTATAATTGAATACTTTAAAACCTTTGTACGTAGTTATTATCTTGTCTGCTATAAAGCTATGAGTCGCGACTAATTCAGGTGTCTCAAATGAATTGTGTATGTCAGTAGTCTGGTGTATATCAGGACATAATATAGTCCCAAATGTGCTAGGTAGGTTAACTTTTTCATCCGTCACTAATGTTACATCCCTAGGACTAATGTCACCTATATTGGAACCAATGTCCACATCCTGCACATTTATCTCATTCTCCAATTCCTTGGGGTGTATGGGTTCTTCTGTGGTGGAAAATACCTGCCCCCTCGAAAATTTGTCTCTTGTTTCTCTTGCCTATCTTCCTTTCTATACAAACTTTCACTATCACCAACTACTTTACCCTTTGGCCATATATAAGCCCTATTATTTGAATATTGGTCCAAATCACGTTCTATTTTCCTGCTTTTTCTATTGAAAATATTAGTAGCTTTTTGTTCAGCTAAAACAAACTGTTTTTCATGTAATTCACCCCAACTGGGAAATGCATCATTATACACTATCTCATGGTTCAGCTTCTCAACTTCTTGCACCAACTGAACCAGTTTCTCATCATTGTTCTTGATCAGTAAATTCATATAGCTGAAGCCAAAATTGTCAAACAATGCATTAAATTCACACATGTTATGCTTGTTTAAATCTACACCCATAGGTATTTTAAAAAAACGAATTCCTTTAGGAACTATTTTCAATGAAATACATTTAGAAAAATAAGCATTTTCAATTTTCAAGTTCTTAATCAATAATAATTTCTTACCAAATAAATATATTTTGTCTTTTATTGGTGTATTGAATCCCTTTGCATTCTGCCCAACAACATCACATTCATCATTAACATTGTGTTTAGTGAAATCATAGCCATCATTCAAAAAATAGTCCAAAAAGTTAGTAGTGGCATTTTTATTTGTCCTTTTGCTGTTTTTTCTTTCCTTACTCACTTCGTTCGCATAACCACTTTTGTGTATTCCCCCACTTTTTCGAACATTAGGGCTAGAAATATTACAGCGATTGTCTTTACATTTTAAATTTTTTTTTTTTTTTTTTTTTTACATTTTAATGCACATTTTTAAAGTATATTTATTGTACAACACATTATATATTTTTATGCATATGCATGTATTTTTAAATATTATAGTATTTAGGATAACAATAAAGCATAATTATATCACTAATTTTAATTAGATTAATTTATAACAAATTTATATGGGATGGATGTTTTGGCGCCAAAAGGGCTTATTTAAACAACCAGAGCAAAATAACAGCTGTTCTGATGAAGTCTGCCTTTAGTCAGATGAAAGCGCTTAACTACTGTGGATATTGTGGATACCGTATACTGTTGTATACATTTGAGGTGACATCTACGTGTTTTTTATTGGTTTGCAATAAACCTGTTTTGTTCCAAGCTGTGGAGTGGAGCGTTTCTATTTTAGCCTTCTGTGCCTGCTTTGGGTGTACTATTCTATAATGGGTCTAATGAGGGATGAGTACAGTGGGACAATGACCTCCTTTTTTCTTGATGAAAAGCCCTTAGTGATGAGGTGTGCCACATAGAAGGATTTCCTAACTGTTGTGGCGATGTGGTTATCGAAGTTGAGACCACTGTCCACCTGTGTCCCTAAGTCTCTTATCACACTTTCGGTGTTTAGTGTACTGCCATCTATATGGTAATTCACAGGTACATGTTTTTTCCCAAAGGGGATAACTATACATTTCTTGGCATTGAGCTTGAGTCCATGGCTCTGGCACCAAGCATCCATTTCTGTAAGGCCCTTTTGTAGAGTATCCACATCATTTGGGGATTCAATAATGGCTCCCAGTTTGCAGTCATCTGCAAACTTTGTTAGCCAGAGTCCCTTAGTGTTGGCCTGTACTTCAGAGAAGTAGATGCCAAACAAGAGCAGTCCCAGGACTGAACCCTGAGGTACTCCATTTGTCACTTGTCTGGAGCTGGATTTGGAGTCGGCTACTTTTACGGTGTGGGTTCTATCAGTAAGCCAGTTAGCAACCCATTGGGTGATGTAGGGATTAATGCCCAGCTTAGTAAGTTTATCTATGATTCCACAGTGGCGGATGGTGTCAAAGGCCTTGGCAAGGTCTATATAGGCTGTGTGAACCACCTTACCCTTGTCCATGGCTCTGTAGACTGATTCAAAGAAGTCAATCAGGTTCAGGAGACAAGATCAGCCCTTCACGAACTCAAACTGGGTGGGGTCCAGTGTTTGAAGGTTGCCAATGTCTTTGTTTATAAGTTCCATGATAATACGCTCTATGGCCTTGCAGATAAGGCTCGTCAGACTGATGGGATCGTAGTTTCCGGGATCCAAGGTGGCTCCCCCCTTGTGGAGTGGGATAAATGTAGCTCTGCACCACTCAGTGGGTATGAAACTTGAGGTGAGGCTATGATTAAACATGACACTTAGGTGAGGTGCCAGTTCATATTGTAGTTCATGTAGTACACAGCCCTGGATGTCATCTGGTCCCATGGATGCTGTATTCTTAGCTTTGGAGAGTGCGTTTTTTACTTGTGCGGCTGTTATTACCGGAATTTGGCAATCTTCCAGTATTGAGATGGGCCATTTAGGGGGTGAGAGGGGGGTGAAGTTGGCACTGAATTGATCTGCCAGGATATTGGCAATATCCTTGGGATCAGTATATTTAATGCCATTCTGCTTTAGCTCATAGCAGATCTGAGCATTGCCATTTAGATTCTTGACATAGTTATAGAATGCCTTGTGGTTGTCTTTGGAATCTTTGGCAATTTTATTTTCGTAACTAGCTTTGGAGGATTTTATGAGGGATCTCAGTTTCTTACTGAGGTTGGTAAAGGAGTTTTTTGCATCCTGGGATTTTCCTCTTTTCTGTAACAGTTTCTTTATTTTGTTGTAAAGTTTGTTTATGGCAGGGGACTACCAGATTGGCTTCCTTTTTTGGATGAGAGCATCTTGGTTCTTTTTGGGATGGAACGATTCATGCATGAGTGGATGTGCTCGTACAGTGCCTTAGTGTAGGATTCAGCAGTTGAACTTTCAGTTCCTGTCTGCATGGGTGTCATGAAGTTTGTCACTTTTGACTTGAGTAGCATGAAGTTGGCTTTTGAGAAGTTTTTTATGGAGGTTTCCTTACTGGGGGGTGGGGATGGGATGTGGATGTTAAGGGTGATTAGCTTATGGTCAGACCTGACTAATGAGGGGGTGACCATAGGTGTGGAGCATCGATTTTCCATGTTGGTAATGACCAGGTCTAGGATATTGGAGACCCTGGTGGGACCATGTATTTGTTGATCCAGGGCATTGGAATTTATGAATTAGAAGAACCATTGGGCAAAGGTGTTGGTACACGAGTAGTTTTCCCAGTTAATGGCAGGGTAGTTAAAATCACCCAGTATTAGGGTGTTTGGTTCTATCTTAATATTTTCCAGTATGTTTAGAAAGGTGTAGTGAGAATCTTGGGGCATGGTGGAGGATCTGTAGCAAGCTACAATTTGGATTCCAGTCTTACCTAATGTTAGCTGCACCTGGAGAATTTCAGACGCATTGTGTTGGGAAACTAGCCTGGTGGTGTGAATATCCTTGGTGAATATTGACACTCCTCCACCTTTAGCGTTTCGGTCCTGGTTTGGTGGCCGAAAAGTGTGGTAAGAGTTGTAGCCTGGTACTGCAGGGGTGCTCTCTGGAGCCTTGAACCAGGTCTCAGTTACTGCACAGATATCAATGTTCTCCATTTTTAGGAGTGCCTCGAGAGAGTGCATTTTGAGGTTTAGACTTCTAGCATTGAGTAGCATTACCTTCAGATTTTGCATGCTTGTACCTGTTACGGTGGTAGTTTTGTCCTTTGAACTTTGCCTAAAAAAGGCACTATAGGGGTGGCAAGAGCCTTAGCTAGTAACCTGAATCCCAGGGGCGACATGTGCAGAACATCTCTGGCAAAGCATCGTGGTCTGTCGATCATGTCGTCCCAGGCAAACAGATACTGGATCCCCTTTGAATGATACCAGAAGCTTAGCCAATTGTTGAAGTCAATCATTTTGTCCTTATATTGTGGTATCATTCTGGGCAAAGACAGGATGCTATTCAGGGCTAGGGTCATACCTGCCTGGGCTACATGAACTGAGAGCTCCTCCATGTCTCTTTTCATGTAGTCAAGGGAGGTACATCTCAAGTCATTCACACCAACATGGACAATGACAGAGTCATATTTGTACTTGTTGTGGAGTGACTTGAGTGCATGCGTTATGTGGTGGATCCTGGCACCCGACAGGCAGCTGACTGTAATTTTCTCCTTGTTCAACCTGGTGAGTGGGACATCAGTGCACCGGACTATAGAGTCACCTATGACTAAAGTGTTAGGTACGTTGTCTTGCCTTAGGGGCTGTTGCTGGGTGGCGCACTGACTGTTGTGAGCTATGTGACACTTTGGTTGTGATTGGTGTTTGTCTGCGTTTCAGCGTCAGAGGTACTTGTTGCTTGGGCAGGTTACAGTTAAGGGCCTCTGCATATGTGGATTTAGTGTTGCTATATGTGGGTGTTGGTGGTGTGGGTTTAGAAGGGCTATGTGTTGCTTGAGGTGTAGTGTGGGTGTTAACCATCTCCTCTTGACTGTCCAGCACAATCTTGGGTGGAGAGAGCTTTGCTTCCATTTTGGCTATGTAAGTGCATCTCTCACAGGTTGTAATGTTGGGTGGTAAGAGGAGAGGGTTGTCTGTGTACATGAGGCAATTGCTGCATTGCCCCAGCATGCCTAGATTCACCAGGTGGACAGGAGAAATCACTGGAAGCTGACCCTTGGACATGCCTGGTTTGGTCCTTTTTTTTGTGTAAAGTACAGGAGCTGTCTTCCTTTACCTTAGCAAGGTACTTTGGAATTATAGGCTGTTTAGTGCCTGCAATTAATTTCTCCTTATTAACAAGGAGAGTTGAGTGTTTGTATCAGTTTAAGGCTTCCTAGTGCTTTTCAGCAGGTATTAGAGTAAGTGCTAGTCACAGGGATGCTTAAAGGTAAGATGAAAAAAATGCACACTGCAGTGTGCACTAGAGAAGTTAGATGTGAAAGTAGGTAACAAGTTTTACCTGTTTAAAAAGTTAAGGTTTAGTGGAGAGTTACTATTTTTAAAACAGCAAGATGGATTGAAAGGGGTGGTCACTTTTGTATTCTGGTACTATGGAATATAGTAGGATGGCCAGTAAATTTAAATAGTTGAAAGGGAGGGATTTCAAAAATGATGATTTTGTGATTACTCACACAAGCCATTGAAAGCAGAGAGGAAGTGAGATATATGGTCAGATTAACATAAGAGGCAGGCAACAAGAAAGACAGTGGTATTTAACAAGACAACTGTAACTGGGTTGTAATATGGTAATATGGATCAGCTTTAAAGAACCAAAGATCAAAACACCGATGTTCATTTTTGTGAGACTGAAAATACCGAAATCTGACATACTCAAAAGCTGAAGCTTTCACAGGGTAAGTAAACACTTGCCTGACATGCCCTTTTCTCCATTGTAGTACAATCCTGGAGTTAGTATATATATTTGGGGGGTGTAGGGGAAGCAGCCCCCCACATTAGAGGGTGTGGGGTGTGTAGCCCCTCACTCGGCATTTTCAGTCTTGCGAAAATTAATATTGGTGTTTTGATCTTCGGTTATTTAAAGTAGATCCATATTATATATAGAGAGAGAGAGAGAGCAAATGCATATTGCTGGAACATTTGTATGTCCTTATGGGGTAATTTGCATATATCCCATGATGCTTTGATGAAAACAGTTTTTTTTTTTCCATAGCTGGTACTCTGTTTTTTCAAATACCTTTATCGTTTTGTCCTATATGTACTTGTGGTCAGCCCTTTTTTAGTTTCAGACCTTATTTTGCACATAAAAGAATGAACAGCAAACTTTTTATAAGGTGAGTATTTGAAAGTCTGATTACATTTTCTCATATGCTCTATTAATGATCCCCCCCCCCAATGGGCAAACTATATCATGTTTTGAACTATGGGAGTGTGTATTTTGACCTGAATCCAAAATTCAGAATATATGTGCATTTTTAAAGACTGTCTGCTGGAGATCTTGCATGTTCTTAAGACAAAAAAATATGCACATTTCCCATATAGACTTTGTCATTTGATGGCTAGATTTTTCTTTTATGAATGTGCTCTAATTTCCTTGGGTCTTTATATATGGGTGCTAATACATTAGCTCTTGAATGTTGTTTTGTATGCCCAGGGATGTTGTGAAGCACTCCTTAAAGGCCAAGTGCTTTTCAGTCCCTGAGTGTATAAAATATGTACTTCACACACGTATGTGTTTATTATATTTATTTATTTACTCATTCATTTTATTTATTGATTTTATTGTGTGTGTGGGCAGCCGCAGTGGTGCAGCGGTTAGCATTGCCACCTCACAGCAAGAGGCTCTCAGGTTCGATCCTCGGCTGGGGTGCCTTTTGTATGGTGTCTGCATGTCCTCCCTGTGGTTGCGTGGGTTTCTTCCAGGTGCTCTGGTTTTCTCCCACATCCCAAAGACATGCTGTAGGTGGATTGGACACTCTAAATTGTCCCTAGGTGTGAGTGCATGTGTTTGTGTGTGCCTTCTGTGGAAAGTTGGGCTGGCAACTCGACACCGTAAAACTCCACTGCCAATCATGAGCGGATAGGTAATCCGCTGTGACAACCCCTAACTGGAAAAAGCCAGATGAAGAAGATTTTAGTGTGTGTGTGTGTGTGTGTGTGTGTGTGTGTGTGTGTGTGTGTGTGTGTGTGTGTGTGTGTGTTTGCTTTATTGAACAGGTAGCCCTAGTAAGATAGTGGCCTCTTTTCAAGAAGACCTGACATGGCATTCATAATAACTATGGGAAACTTGGCCAGGGCACTGTGAACATTCCACTACTCTTCCTGACTAATATACCATCTGGGTATGTCATGACTGAGGCAAGTCTGATATGGAATTCGGCGAAAGGTCACTTCTACCAACTATACCTCAGCAATAGAAGGTGTTATCAAGAAGTCAAAGTCAACTTTTTTCAGGTGGTGCATTGTGGAACAGAGTGCAGAGCTGTGAGAAGAATGCAGAACTAAAACTTGTTGGAGCAGCAGAAGTTTCCTCACTTTAGGTGTTTGCAAACAATAGCCTCCATGGGTTGCTAGTCTTTTTGGAATAAAGTAGTTGCTCTGTCTAGCGTATCTATTCCCCATGCAAGCAGTTTCTACAGAAACCATATATGATTGTTTCTAGAACTAGGGAAAACTATTAGGAGTCTCCACAAATGGATTTATGAACATGTGTATGCCATTAGGAATAACAATGTGAATAAGGCTTTGTATAAGTACATGTAACACTGTGGTCAGGACTATAAATTCTTGTTTGGTATTTTGGAAAAGTTAAGAAAGAAGAGAAGGGTGGTTATTGGGAGAATAAAGTGGAAGTGTGTGAATTAAAATCGCAACTAAGGTTGAACGCTACAATGTTAGCAGGTATTAATGAGCACACATCCATAGTACAAATACTTAAGAAGAAAGCAATGATTTTATAAGATTTTTAAATTATACTATTTTTCTCTAAGAAAATAATGAGCAAGTGTGTCACATGATGCTTCTATTGATATTTGACATGATGCTTATTTATGACAAATGGTTCTGAAGAAGTCCTATGTGTGTGGACGAAAGCGCCTGACAATTTTTGATTATTTTTTATTAAAGTTTTTTGTAAGCTGAGTTAGCGGTATTGAACTTCCTGGACCTTATTGGGAATAATTCCACCTCGTTGGCTCTTTTTTGTTGTTTGATTGTTTTTAGAATCACCATTCTATACTGTAGTACATAATTTTAACAAAAGGAAACTGAAGGCACTTCACTTTGTCTTCTTTTACAGCGCATGATCTCATTTTAAATAAATGATATAAGGTTCATATATGGAATTGAGATGTTTTGACAGGAGCAAGATCTGCAAACTAAATTGCTAAAGTGATTTCAGGCTGTGCAAGCAATATATATAAAGTTAGTGTCAGGCTGGGGATTTAGGCAGAGGTATGTGAAGGATTTATTGAAAACTTAATAGATGATGATCAACATAAGCATATAGAACAATCAATAAATAAAAATAATGTGTGGTGTGATATCCTGGCCAGCCTAAAATATATTTATGTGGAAAATCAGGGTATTCTAAAAGGAATCTTCCTATATTATAATGCAAAGATTACATTCAGAGCACAGCAAAGACAATTATTTTAAGAAATGTGCAAGAAGTGGGAGACAGTTCATGTCTGCTTTGATTGGCTGAAGAATAGTCAGGAAGATGCTTAAAAATTAATTAGTGAACGTTTGCTTATCATTCTAATTTTGGATCCAGAACATAATAAGTTTTCACAGGAGGACACTGCTTAACTTATGAGTTGCGGAACATGTTCATGGGAATTCATTTCTTGTACTTAATACGATTTCATTATTGCAGGTAAATGAATAGATTGAAAAGGAAGAAGCAATAAATGATGGCAGATAAACTTAAAAGGAATAGATGGCTCAAGGAAAGGACCAACCAGAACACATAAAAATACTCACCCATAATATCAATAGTTGAATAGCTCCTATCTATCGATGGAGAATATTATAGTGGGTAAAGAAATGAAAAGGTGTTATTTGCTTAGTTCAGGATGTTATACATGTAGATGTACAAGAACTAGCACATATTAATGTTTTTTGGAAGTAAAGAAATCTGGTAATTTCCACACAAACAGATTTTCATGTTAACTTTATTGACCCATTGAGGACTGTGATAATTGATGTGCTCATTAATGAGAACAGATGAAGGATCATTATTGTTTATGCTTCTACATCTCCATCAGATAGAAAACAATTATGGGATAGGTTACATGACTTTGTTTTCATAATTTGGGGTGGTGATGTTAATTCATATTTTATAGATATAAATTCAGTAGAGGGAGAGTGGTCAGACAAGTTTACCCCTATCTTGCAACAGCCTGTATCTGGCAAACTCCAAAGTCAAGAACATGCTGTACAAAATGCACATTAAATTAAATTAATAATGTATAGTTACAACATTCCCTGGACACAAACATTGTCAAGCAGATTATGGCTAAACATTGGAGTTGTGTGATCAGTAACAAAACATTAATTAGTAAAGTGAGTGATGGCCCAATGTTTATATATAAAATCTCTCAAGAATATTCAAGGAGTTTTAGAAAAAAAAAATGAGTAATTTAAAAGTATTTATTTATTTATTTTTATTTATTTTACATTTGTTTACCGTTTTTATTTTATAGTCTGATTGGATACATGTCCATTTTCAGTGGAGGCCTGGGGAAAAAAGCTCCAAATAGACAAACTTACATAGATTACACAAGAAGTTGGACATTAGAAAATATAAAACAAAGTGATTATGTACAATAGTTTAGTAGTGTTCCCTAGTAGGAACTCATAATTCTCATGGATAGATACAATTAAAAGCAGGAGATGTCAGATTGGATATACAGCTTGGTGACGTAGTTGCATGTTATGATATTTACAGACTATGCTTTCAGTTTATAACTTAATCAGGGTTGGTACATGGGCAAAGCCAGTTCACTTTGAGATACTGTTTGAGGTTTTTTTTTTAAAAGACTTTTGGAGGATTGTAGGATTATATAGTTTGGCAATGAATTCCAGGTTTTGCCAACAAAGTTGGCAAACAGGGATTCACCAGTAGAATTATTAGCTTTGTGGGTTTGGACCAGTAGTTTGTTGGCTGACTGTAGGGATCTCAGGTTGCTATATGGCTTAATAATATTTATAAGTGAGGGGGTATCCTCAGGGTGGTACAGAATTTTGTGCGCTATTAAGAGTTGATTGAACTGAATTAAGGTGGGCAGTTCTAGCCACTCTAGTTGTTTCAGGTTCTGGCAGTGGTGGGTTCTATAGGTGGAGCCAGTGGCGAATCTGGCAATATGGTTGTAGCTATGGGACAGCTTACCTAGTTCAGATTTGTTGAGGTTTGAGAGTACAGGCGAGGCATATAAAAGAGTAGAGAGTAGGTGTGACCGGGCGATTGCAGTCCTAGCCAGTGGGTTTAAAAATGTCTTGTTTCTATACAGTGATCCAATCTTCTTATTGATGGTCTGTATGATTTTGTTTTCATAATTTGGGGTGGTGATGTTAATTCATATTTTATAGATATAAATTCAGTAGAGGGAGAGTGGTCAGACAAGTTTACCCCTATCTTGCAACAGCCTATATCTGGCAAACTACAAAGTCAAGATCATGCTGTACAAAATGCACATTAAATTAATAATGTATAGTTACATCATTCCCTGGACACAAACATTGTCAAGCGGATTATGGCTAAACATTGGAGTTGTGTGATCAGTAACAAAACTAGGTCAAATTTGAGATTATTGTCTATGATAACACCTAGAAGTTTGGTGTGTTGATCTGAGGAGATAGTGGTGTTAGACGTGACAGAGAATGAAAGTGTGGCAGATCTGCTAGTGGGGGTGAAGAGTAGAAGTTTAGTTTTATTGAGGTTTAGCAGTAGGCATTGGTTGGCGAGCCAGTTCTCAATAGTATTAAATGTATTTTGGGGTAGGATTTGCAGTTCGGATGGGGAGATGGCTGAGGAGATCAGAGTGGAATCATCTGCATATTGAATACAGGTAGCTTTAGGGATAGCAGTGTGAAGGTTGTTGATAAAAATAGAGGAGAGTAGTGGACCTAGTATGGAGCCTTGAGGGACACCAAGTGTGAGAGGTAGCTGGCTGGAGAGTTTGCCCTGCCATAGTACCGTCTGTTGTCTACCAGTCGGGTAGGACTGAAACCACTGAATTGCATGCTTATTGAGGGAAATAGATTTTAGAGAAAGAATGAGAAGTTCATGGTTGACCATGTTAAAGGCTTTTGATAGGTCAAGAAAGAGGGTGGAGGACAGCCTATTGTCATTCCTGTTTTGGTTTATGGCATTTGTAAAGGAAAGGAGGGCTGAGGTGGTGCTGTGGTATGGCCTGAAACCATGCTGGGAGATGGATAGTAAGTTATTCTGTGTAAGGTATTGCATTAGTTGCTTGTGTACACATTTCTCCATTATTTTGGCTAGTGGGAAAAGAATGGCAATGACCTTATTGAGTGGGATGACATGGGATGTTTTCCAGAGGGAGGATATAGTGCTTTCAGGTAAGGCTCTGTTGATAAGGATAGATATGGGATATGCAAAGGCATCTGCAGCTATTTGTAGGTACTCTGCAGGGAGGAGGTCAGCAGCAAGTGTGGTAGGTTTTATTTTTTATAAGTGTTTTGATAAAACTAGTGGATATTGGTTGGAAGCTAAATTGTGGGTGATTAGTGGGTAGATTAGAGGTGTGGTTTAAGTTTGTGGGGGTTAGTTGATTTGCTAGGGATTGGATTGTTTCAGTGAAAAAGTTATTATAAGCACCAGCTATGGTCTCTGGGGAACTATGGGTGTGGTTAGCCGGGGTTAGGATGGTAGAATGACCTGGATGAAGCAGTTAATTTAAACCTACCCAGAACTGTTGAGGGTTGTTTTGGTGTTTTTGTTGGAGATTTTGGTAGAAGCTTTTTTTATCTAGAAAAACAGATTTTTTTTTTGTATCATTCCTGAGTTAACGATATTTTAGATAGTCAAGTGGGGTTTTAGTTGTTCTCCATCTGGCCCAGGCTCTGTTTCTAGTTTTGATTTTAGATTTGGTATATTTTGTAAGCCATGGTGCTGTGTTTGATCTAGATTTTATTGTACGTGCTGGAGCATGGGAATCAAGGATACTTAGAAATTAAGTGTTAAAGTGAGCTGTAGCATCTTCTAATGGCAGATGTTTTAGTTTTGACCAGTCAACTGCTTTTTGTTCGTTTAGGAATATAGCAGTGCCAAAGTTTTTCTTGTTTCTAAGTGTTTTATATTTGGTCTGGTGAGGGTTTCCTGCTTTATGTTTTATGATATAGGTTAGTAAATGGTTGCTAAGGTCATTAGGGAGAGTGCCAGCTATGTACACTCGGGGCTGGTTATTAACTAGGATCCAGTGTAGGATACTTTCCCTGTTGGTTGGTTTGTTTATCCTAGTAGGAGAGGTTATGGTCTGTTTAAACCCAGATAAGTTTATAAGTTTATAAGGGTGAGGGGGTTTTGGAGGAGCAGGGGTGCCAGTCAATATTGAAGTCACCAAGAATTATGGTTTCTTGGGGATAGGTAGTGGATAACCAGTATAGGATATCCTCTAGGGTATTTAAGTTGTTGCCTGGTAGAATGTAAGCAGAGACGATGTTCAAGCATTTGTTGTGGTTAATCTGTAGTTTGGTTATGAGGAGTTCTGCATTATTGAATTGGGGTAGTTGAATGGTGTCTCTATTAACAGAGTATTTTTGTAAAGGACTGCTATCCCACCTCCTTTCCTTGTAGTACGGTCTAACCAGTGAATATTATATCCTGGAGGTAGTATCTCATTATCAGTAGTACTAGGTTAGTACGGTCTAACCGGTGAATATTATATCCTGGAGGTAGTATCTCATTATCAGTAGTACTAGGTTAGTACGGTCTAACGGTGAATATTGTATCCTGGAGGTAGTATCTCATTATCAGTAGTACTAGGTTAGTATGGTCTAACCGGTGAATATTATATCCTGGAGATAGTATCTCATTATCAGTAGTACTAGGTTAGTATGGTCTAACCAGTGAATATTATATCCTGGAGGTAGTATCTCATTATCAGTAGTACTAGGTTAGTACGGTCTAACCGGTGAATATTATATCCTGGAGGTAGTATCTCATTATCAGTAGTACTAGGTTAGTACGGTCTAACGGTGAATATTGTATCCTGGAGGTAGTATCTCATTATCAGTAGTACTAGGTTAGTATGGTCTAACCGGTGAATATTATATCCTGGAGATAGTATCTCATTATCAGTAGTACTAGGTTAGTATGGTCTAACCAGTGAATATTATATCCTGGAGGTAGTATCTCATTATCAGTAGTAATAGGTTAGTACGGTCTAACCGGTGAATATTGTATCCTGGAGGTAGTATCTCATTATCAGTAGTACTAGGTTAGTATGGTCTAACCGGTGAATATTATATCCTGGAGGTAGTATCTCATTATCAGTAGTACTAGGTTAGTACAGTCTAACCGGTGAATATTATATCCTGGAGGTAGTATCTCATTATCAGTAGTACTAGGTTAGTACAGTCTAACCGGTGAATATTATATCCTGGAGGTAGTATCTCATTATCAGTAGTACTAGGTTAGTACAGTCTAACCGGTGAATATTATATCCTGGAGGTAGTATCTCATTATCAGTAGTACTAGGTTAGTACAGTCTAACCAGTGAATATTGTATCCTGGAGGTAGTATCTCATTATCAGTAGTACTAGGTTAGTATGGTCTAACCGGTGAATATTATATCCTGGAGGTAGTATCTCATTATCAGTAGTACTAGGTTAGTACGGTCTAATCGGTGAATATTATATCCTGGAGGTAGTATCTCATTATCAGTAGTACTAGGTTAGTACAGTCTAATCGGTGAATATTATATCCTGGAGGTGGTATCTCATTATCAGTAGTACTAGGTTAGTAAAGTCTAACCTGTGAATATTATATCCTGGAGGTAGTATCTCATTATCAGTAGTACTAGGTTAGTACAGTCTAACCGGTGAATATTATATCCTGGAGGTAGTATCTCATTATCAGTAGTACTAGGTTAGTACGGTCTAACCGGTGAATATTATATCCTGGAGGTAGTATCTCATTATCAGTAGTACTAGGTTAGTACAGTCTAACCGGTGAATATTATATCCTGGAGGTAGTATCTCATTATCAGTAGTACTAGGTTAGTACGGTCTAACCGGTGAATATTATATCCTGGAGTAGTATCTCATTATCAGTAGTACAAGGTTAGTACAGTCTAACCGGTGAATATTGTATCCTGGAGGTAGTATCTCATCATCAGTAGTACTAGGTTAGTACAGTCTAACTGGTGAATATTAGATCCTGGAGGTAGTATCTCATTATCAGTAGTACTAGGTTAGTACGTTCTAACCGGTGAATATTATATCCTGGAAGTAGTATCTCATTATCAGTAGTACTAGGTTTGTACGGTCTAACCAGTGAATATTATAGCCTGGAGGTAGTATCTCATTATCAGTAGTACTAGGTTAGTACAGTGTAACCGGTGAATATTATACCCTGGAGGTAGTATCTCATTATCAGTAGTACTAGGTTAGTACGGTCTAACGGTGAATATTATATCCTGGGGGTAGTATTTCATTATCAGTAGTACTAGGTTAGTACATTCTAACCGGTGAATATTGTATCCTGGAGGTAGTATCTCATTATCAGTAGTACTAGGTTAGTACGGTCTAACCGGTGAATATTATATCCTGGAGGTAGTATCTCATTATCAGTAGTACTAAGTTAGTAAGGTCTAACCGGTGAATATTATATCCTGGGGGTAGTATCTCATTATCAGTAGTACTAAGTTAGTATGGTCTAACCGGTGAATATTATATCCTGGGGGTAGTATCTCATTATCAGTAGTACTAGGTTAGTGCGGTCTAACCGGTGAATATTATATCCTGGAGGTAGTATCTCATTATCAGTAGTACTAGGTTAGTATGGTCTAACCAGTGAATATTATATCCTGGAGTTAGTATCTCATTATCAGTAGTACTAGGTTAGTACAGTCTAACCGGTGAATATTATATCCTGGGGGTAGTATCTCATTATCAGTAGTACTAGGTTAGTACGGTCTAACCGGTGAATATTATATCCTGGAGGTAGTATCTCATTATCAGTAGTACTAGGTTAGTACAGTCTAACCGGTGTATATTATATCCTGGAGGTAGTATCTCATTATCAGTAGTACTAGGTTAGTACGGTCTAACCGGTGAATATTATATCCTGGAGGGAGTATCTCATTATCAGTAGTACTAGGTTAGTACGGTCTAACCGGTGAATATTATATCCTGGAGGTACTATCTCATTATCAGTAGTACTAGGTTAGTATGGTCTAACCGGTGAATATTATATCCTGGGGGTAGTATCTCATTATCAGTAGTACTAGGTTAGTACAGTCTAACCAGTGAATATTGTATCCTGAAGGTAGTGTCCATTATCAGTAGTACTAGATTAGTACAGTCTAACCAGTGAATATTATATCCTGGGGGTAGTATCTCATTATCAGTAGTGCTAGGTTAGTACGGTCTAACCGGTGAATATTATATCCTGGAGGTAGTATCTCATTATCAGTAGTACTAGGTTTGTGCGGTCTAACCGGTGAATATTATATCCTGGAGGTAGTATCTCATTATCAGTAGTACTAGGTTAGTACAGTCTAACCGGTGAATATTATATCCTGGAGGTAGTATCTCTGTTTGTCAGTAGTACTAGGTTAGTACGGTCTAACCGCTGAATATTATATCCTGGAGGTGGTATCTCATTATCAGTAGTACTAGGTTAGTACGGTCTAACCGCTGAATATTATATCCTGGAGGTGGTATCTCATTATCAGTAGTACTAGGTTAGTACGGTCTAACCGGTGAATATTATATCCTGGAGGTAGTATCTCATTATCAGTAGTACTAGGTTAGTACTGTCTAACCGGTGAATATTATATCCTGGAGGTAGTATCTCATTATCAGTAGTACTAGGTTAGTATGATCTAACCAGTGAATATTATATCCTGGAGGTAGTATCTCATTATCAGTAGTACTAGGTTAGTACGGTCTAAGCGGTGAATATTATATCCTGGAGGTAGTATCTCATTATCAGTACTACTAGGTTAGTACGGTCTAACTGGTGAATATTATATCCTGGGGGTAGTATCTCATTATCAGTAGTACTAGGTTAGTACAGTCTAACCGGTGAATATTATATCCTGGAGGTAGTATCTCATTATCAGTAGTACTAGGTTAGTACAGTCTAACCAGTGAATATTATATCCTGGAGGTAATATCTCATTATCAGTAGTACTAGGTTAGTACAGTGTAACCGGTGAATATTATATCCTGGAGGTAGTATCTCATTATCAGTAGTACTAGGTTAGTACAGTCTAACCAGTGAATATTATATCCTGGAGGTAGTATCTCATTATCAGTAGTACTAGGTTAGTATGTTCTAACCAGTGAATATTATATCCTGGAGGTGGTATCTCATTATCAGTAGTACTAGGTTAGTACATTCTAACCGGTGAATATTATATCCTGGAGGTAGTATCTCATTATCAGTAGTACTGGGTTAGTACAGTCTAACTGGTGAATATTATATCCTGGAGGTAGTATCTCATTATCAGTAGTACTAGGTTAGTACAGTCTAACTGGTGAATATTATATCCTGGAGGTAGTATCTCATTATCAGTAGTACTAGGTTAGTACAGTCTAACCGGTGAATATTATATCCTGGAGGTAGTATCTCATTATCAGTAGTACTAGGTTAGTACGGTCTAACCGGTAATATTGTATCCTGGAGGTAGTATCTCATTATCAGTAGTACTAGGTTAGTATAGTCTAACCGGTGAATATTACATCCTGGAGGTAGTATTTCATTATCAGTAGTACTAGGTTAGTACGGTCTAACCGGTGAATATTATATCCTGGAGGTAGTATCTCATTATCAGTAGTACTAGGTTAGTACAGTCTAACCGGTGAATATTATATCCTGGTGGTAGTATCTCAATATCAGTAGTACTAGGTTAGTACGGTCTAACCGGTGAATATTGTATCCTGGAGGTAGTATTTCATTATCAGTAGTACTAGGTTAGTACAGTCTAACCGGTGAATATTATATCCTGGAGGTTGTATCTCATTATCAGTAGTACTAGGTTAGTACGGTCTAACCAGTGAATATTGTATCCTGGAGGAAGTATCTCATTATCAGTAGTACTAGGTTAGTACAGTGTAACCGGTGTATATTATATCCTGGAGGTAGTATCTCATTATCAGTAGTACTAGGTTAGTACAGTCTAACCGGTGAATATTATATCCTGGAGGTAGTATCTCATTATCAGTAGTACTAGGTTAGTACAGTCTAACCGGTGAATATTATATCCTGGAGGTAGTATCTCATTATCAGTAGTACTAGGTTTTAGCAGGTTTCCATAAGACACACAATGTCTGGGGAGTGGGTTGCTAGGAGGTAAAAATACCAGTGAAAGAATGACTATATGTGTAGCATGCAAGCAATATGGGGTATATACATGAGCCTTGTTTTACATGATCATCGTAGGGTGATTCCATGTCCCAGGTGTTACGATTGTACCATCACAAGCAAAGTTTATGTTGTCATATATACCTAATAATGTCTTTTATGTGGGCAAAATAGAAAAAAAATCTTCAGCAATATACTGCATATATCAAGATGTATACAGTAACAAGGGTAAGAATGTAAAGAATTCTTTGCCTAGTACTCTAGTCTGATTTTTAAAAAAGTGAGCTGATTATTGTTGAAAAACGTGCAGGAAATGTAAGAGCTGGTAACTGGAATATGCAGATAATTACATTGGCAAATAAGATTAAATTGTGGAATGATACCACATTTGAATGGTAACGCCTCTGTTTCCTCATAGTTAAATCAAAAAGGCTGACATACTATGATTTGGATGTGTGTTTTTTATATGTGTTTCAGACTGGTGAGAATTAATGTCAGGGTGTATAAAATGGGGTGGGTGAAATGACTTACTTTAATGAAGTTCTAAGTACATTGAGGATAAATTTGCTAAATAAAATTTATAAAACCCATTAGAAGGAAAGTTTTAAAAATGGAATCAGATGAATAACCTTATGCTCATCTGAAACTATGAGGCAGAAATCAATATGAACTTTACCCTTATAGACAGTGAGTCTTATAATGAGATCAAATGTAACCAAACTATGTACTCCTTTTTCAGATTGGTTGTGTTGACCTGCATCCCTTTGATGGGGGATTTAGTCACTTCAGCCCAGAATACTAAATATACTAAAACTAAAAATGCACTACCCATGGAGTAAGGGGAATACTTGATGTTTTGACTGAAATCTGAGGATTCCTCCTGTCTCTGAGGTACTGCTACCTTAGAGTTACTTCTTCCATATCCACAAGATTATAAAGTAGAGGTTATTTGCAATACTAAATAATGCTTCCAACATTCACAACTGTTCACATAGTCTAGCCATGATAATAATTCTACAAATGAATCCCATAACTGGTAGGAGAATCCACATATACAGATAGATGGAATGGATAGGTACATATTCGAAAATATAGATATAGCTATAGATGTGTTTGCAAGTGTATTTGTAACACAAAATGTCTTATTATTTAAAGATTTGGAGCTAGTGCTTGAAAATAATAATATGCAGACAGATTAAACTTGGGAAAGTTTCTTACAGCACAGTTGTTTAATACTAAATATTTATTAAAGACATCAGCATGTGGTAGTCTGGAGAAGACAAAAATACACACTTTTAATATGTTAATAAAATATTGCTATTGCTTAATTAAAAACTTTGCATCATATGTACCAGTCTGGTCATCCCAGTATCATGTCTGTTTAACTAGATGAGTACTTATCAGTGTTACCTGTATAGCAGCCTGCAGCCATCTCATCAGATGAGCAGCTCTGCTTTATTTAATTCTGTTATAGTTTTTATCAGCCTAGTAATACCCAATAGAAATCAATGCCTGTTTTCGGGAGGGACCTGTGATGGCTGATGACATTATGACTTGCTCATAGTTACAGAGTATGCAGATGCATGTGTTAGGAGCACACCTACGACATACAGGTCATGGGAGTTACTCGAATCTACTATCATATATAAGAAAGTGATGAGAGCTTATTACCTGGGTGTGACCTCCATTCCATTTGATCTGATGTTCATCGATAACCAAGTCAGGGCTGGCACTGGTGTTGTATCGTCCAACTTCAACATAGCTTGATAATCCACTGTCACTAACTTGCCAGTTCAGAATATCATAAACAGCTGGAGGGTCACCATTTATGTCAAAGAATATTTCATCTCCAGTTTTGTCTCTGAAGTGTACTTTCTTCAAGTATGTCAACAGCTAAGGAAAAAGAAGCAAAGCAAAAAAAATCTATAAAAGAAGATTGATATTGTATTATATATTTCTGCTTATTAAGTTCCATAAAAAATGAATAAATTGTTTGGTTTAAATTCCAGTGGGAGTAGAGGAATAATTAAACCATTATAGGGCTTCAGATTGCTTGTAGAACATTGAATCATGCAGCTATTCGACATTGGGCTCATTTGAAATGTTTTTGTATTTCTGTGCATCTGTGCAGTCTTGGTTCATTTACTCAGAGCTACACAATGCCAAATAACCACCCTACACACTCAGATTCTTTTATACTAAATTTGACTAAACAGAAGCCTAGAAACATATAGGATAAGAAATTTGAATTTCTTGCTAAGTTACTGAAATAGCCCTGTATTTATTTTTGGCATTTATTGTTATCTGAGTCAGATTTGCTTTGGTTTAAATTTTAATGAGAGCTGAATAAGAACTAGGCCATTTCTAAGCCTCAGATTATTTATAGAGCCTTGAATTGTGCTGTCTTGCTATAGGACAGTAGATTCATTTGAATTTATTTATTTATTTTTTTGTATTTCTGTGCTGCTATAAGTTGCCTGTATTTGTGTAGCACTGTTCATTGTGCAGCCATGTTAACCTGTGCACTTTGTAGATGCAAGTACATGCTCAAAAGGACTGTAGGTAAGGTAATAGATCAGGGCCCCTGCATCCATGCCTCTGCATGTTCTAGTACAAGTGTTAATGCCCAGCAGCCATTCCAGTGTCCCATCACTTGCCACTCTCTTCCCCAATTACCATAAAATACTGTTCAAACTTGTCAGTGTACATACTATTTTCTACTTTACTTCTACAGTGATTACAGATATCTGGATTTAATTAAAAACTTTATGAATGGATGGATGGATTTCAAATGTTATAACAAATACTGATAGCTGTGTGCTAAACAAAACTGCACAGTCTCACGATGAAAACAAACTTAGTATGAGCAACAGTAAACTTCTCTGCACTTGAAACTAACATTCAGTGAAACTGGATTGAAACCCACATTCATAGAAAATGTAACTGGCCAGATGGGCTGTTTCTAAACCATTGGCCCCCTGCACAAATCTTTAGGACCAAGCATAAATGCATGTTTTGATTTCATTAGAATCCACCAACATCAGTCAATATGCACAATCTCTGTAGAAGTAAAAGTCATTAGTATAATTCCACATTAAAGAGATCTGGAACTAATGAAGAGGTTGCTACTGGCGAACAACTTTACATTTCAGTGTTTCATCTACAAATTCATTGCCTGATGCTCTTGAAGAATTAATTGCCTATGTTACATTAAAAAAAGTTGGTAAGCCAGTAATATTGTAATAGGGAATTACTGATAAACCCTCAACAAGTTCATAGTTACTAGGAATCTCATACAAAGGAGGACACATTCAGGAGTGCAAAAGCACTAGCCCCTCTTAATATGCACCACATAATCAGCAGTCAGAAGAGC